>NC_138786.1:36573320-36720820 GCF_965178545.1 Coloeus monedula | reverse complement strand
CTATCACACTCGTTGCAATTTTCTCCAATTAAAGCTGCAACAGGCACATCATGTGACAGCAGAATGATGTCTTTTTGCAATTCTTTTGCAATTAAATGGGTACATCCATGTAGTAAATATTGAAGCATTGCCTATTGGACAAATGAGAAAGCAAACAGCCTTGGTAGTAAAATGCTCTCCTGTGTTTAACCTTAATGGCACCCCATTATAAAAAAAAATATGGTTTTGAAATTTAAGGCAAAAACCATTTAGCTGAATTCAGGATATTTTTAATGAAACTTCTGTTTATCCATTTGTTGGTCCAGAGTCACTGGTGTTTTCACAACTAAATATTCCCCAGCATCTAAAATACTGCTATAGCATATGATACCATCCACTTCTATGAGGATCTTTCACTTCAAATGCACTAAATCTTACACAGGCTGGCAAGAATCAGAATAAACAATCATCTGAGTGTAAACTTTCACTGTATTGTACTGTAATTATGAGGTTAAGCTTACAGTTCACGATTAACTTAAATTTGTGCTACAGTGGTAAAACATTTCCTATCTTGCCACTTTTTCATTCCTCTTTCTCTTCCCCCAACACTTGTCTGCTTCCCATTGACTGCTCTTCTGCCAGTTCAGTTTCCCATTCCAGATTACTATACATCTGCACAAACACTTTTCCTGGCATGACTGAAAGAGTGTCATGAGGATTAGAGCACAATGTGAACAGTAACACTGCGATGTATCCATAGAAGCCTATAAAATTATATTTGAATGTATACAGAAAAGAGTATCAAAGAGAAATAAGTAGACCATGTTGCCTCAGTATGTAAAACAGTTGTAAGTGAAAGAGTAGCAGGAAAGACAACCAGCCTTTAGAACAGCTAATTTTCATGTACAGAGCATTTTGAGATAGGGAGGAAGCTTCTTTCTAAAACTCACAAGTCTTAACCAGTCACTGCACTTGCAGTAAGAATTCATCCACGGTAATGCTATGTCTTATTTTGAATAGAATATTTATGAAGAACATTCTTTATGGCCTTAGTTTATACTCCTCTCAATCTGTTTTAAGAGATACTTTGATACTTTTGTTAACACCACACAATACTTCTAATTCCATAATTTTCTGAGTAAGAGATTTTCATGGAACATGATACAGAGATCAAATAGAGTATTTTTTTAATTGTAAAATTCCATAGTTGAAATAAGGTTCTGAATTAAATTATCAGGTTTGAGCATTATAAGTGGAAAAAAAAATTGTGCAGGCAAATTTACCTACATGATCTAACCTCACTAAAGAGAAGATAGCTGGGCAATTGATATTATAAAGCACAAAAAAATCACTGGTACTCTAACTTATAACAACAAAAACACTAGGTTTGTTGACTCCATTATCTCAAATTTTAACTGAACAGCAACTTTTTGTGGTACCAAAATTCAGATTACATTTATCTTACATATTCACATTACCTTCATCTCATGTTTTTTCACAAGGACTGTTTTTATACTAAGCAAGTCTGAAACTACAAACAAGCAAAAAATAGTTTATCATGCTAAATTTTTTTTTTAGAAAGTGGCTACAAATTGTAGAATTCATTGATAATGCCAAAACAATTTGGAAAACCAGAGCCAATTGCCATATGTCTTGGATGCCTGGACTCTGAGTGAGACTGAGGTGACATAACTCTTACTGCAATTTGTTGGAGCTAGTACCCTACCCTTGGTCAAATCAATTTCTATTAAAAAAAATTTTTCCTACATTACAAAATGTGTTGGTAACAAGACAATGAAATGCATGCAGCTTCACTGGACACCTATTCAACCCTGCATCATCCTGCTTTTAGAAATATCTGCAATATCTTCGTTCACTTGAATGGCTAATGAATAGATAGCATAATATTTCCAGACAGAATCAGTCTCAGCAGAGCAACTGGGAGGGGTGTGGGCAGCAGGGAATCAGAATACTGTACCACTGAGTATCACCAATGATGTAGAAGCATAATATCTACTTCCCTTCAAACACTTTCCAAACACACATTTTCCAAAATGTTCAATCATTTTGAAGAAAATTAACTGCAGTTACAAGTCTACCATCGGGTGAAAAAGTCACAGTAAGTTGACAAGCATAATTTATTTATGTGTTCTAGAATTAAACTAACAGATGTTATTAGAACTCTTGGCTGGGATGATGCAGAGTGCAGGCGTTTCTGTATCTATGTCACTGCCTAGTGATATTGCAAGGATTAAAATAAATAGCAACCTTTGAAATATAAAAGTGTATTTTTATTAAAAATGTGAAATGATAATAAAAGCAGACTCTAACCAGCAGTTGAAGAAGCAGTTAGTAAAACAAGCAGAGGGAGTTGTAGCTGTGGCTTGAATTGAAAAGGATCTGGACTCTGCAGAAGCCCTTCAAATCAAGGCAAGATGACATGGCAAGTGTGCCACTAACAATACAGATATCAAAGAAATCATTCTACTGTTTAAAATTTTAGACAATAATAGCTTTTTCAGTTCATCAGGTAAGAAGCAGATCCATATATTGGTACAACTACACTGAATATTATATCTAGAATATTATAGAATCATAGAATATGCTGAATTGGAAGGGACCCATCAGGATCATTGAGTCCAACTCCTGGCCTTGAAAAGGACCATCCCCAAGAATCACACCATGTGCTTGAGAGAGTTGTCCAAATGCTTCTTGAACTCTGTGAGGCTTGGCAACCACATCCTTGGTGAGCCTGCTCCAGTGCCCCACCACGCTCTTGGTGCAAAATTTTTTCTGATATCCAACCCCTGACTCAGCATCATGTCATTTTCTCAGCCCCTGTCACTGGTCATGAGAGTGAAGAGATCAGTGTCTGCCGCTCCCGTTCCACTCATGGGGAAGCTGCAAGCTGCAATGAGGTCTTCCCTCAGTCTCCTCCAGGCTAAGCCAACCAAGTGATCTCAGCCACTCCTCCTATGGCTTCCCCTCCAGACCCTTCATCATCCTCATGGCCCCCTCCTTTGGATGCTCTCCAATAGGTAACAGTTAATAGATATAGATAATAGCTAATCGATATATTTCATCACAATCAATCTTCAATCTTTATGGCACTATTTAAACATACTAATCTAGGTGTATACTTACATTCTTTTTACCCATGGGATCTAATACATCAAACAACAGCTTGAGCAAACAACTTGAATTTGATTATGCTATTCCCTGCTACTGAAGCTGGTTTGAGTCATTACACAAAAATACAGAGCATAAATTAAATTCTTAACTCATATTAGTCTCAAGTGATATTAATGAGCTCAAGTTCCTCCTCTCAAAGCAGTTTTTCTTTTGACTCTAAGTAGCCATTGCATAAAATTACTCTCTCTAATATGAAATCATGTGAGTGCAAAAATTCATAAAAAATAATGTGATCTTTACAAAAAAAGAAGAAAACAGAAAAAACTTTTGCATTTTATTATATCATCTGCAATCTAGTATTGCGTCATCCATTCAACTTGCTAAGGTAAACTTTTAGTTCAGCTGTATCAGTAATAGTTTGTCTTCTTTGAGGTTTAATAATTTTAAAGAATACAAGACTCAAGATTCCTCAAAAGTGAAGTAATAGCTTTCATGAAGAGTGTTTGGTTTAAAATAAAACGTTTTTAAAGAGGATCAGGTTTGCTGTTTTATTATTCTTTTTGCGCTGCTCTAGGGTTTACAGTGTTTCAGTAGATATACCTTTGCTCCCTATTGATTAACATTTTTCAATTTGAATTGAAAAGGCACTACAAGTAACAAAAATTATTCTTTCATTAATCAGGAACAATCATAATTTCCTCTCTCTCAACTTCCATTTTTATCATGACTTTGAATGTTTTCCAGTAAAGTGCATTGTAAATAGAGAAAATGTGTTTTGTTTCTTTTTTTTTCTCAAGGGAAAAGGTTTGTTATTTTGAAATTACAGCTCTGAAGATCAAAATAAAGTGACTGTTCACTGCACTATCCAAATAGGCTATCTTTGTACAAAAAAACCCTTTCATTTTCACAACTAAATTGACTAAAAGGCACTGTTACCTAGCAACATTCATTGTGTTTATGACCTTTCATCCAATCTGAGCTCACAGATGTGCTTCTGAAGCTAATATACATCATATATTCCCCGCCTTCTTTGATGCAATATACGAGCCCTTAGAGCAGGCTGTGAAATGTCCTTTGTAAAAATCAAGAGAAATATAGAAATTAATAAAAATGGGATACATTTGAAAATAGTTTAAAAAGTCCAAACTATGAATTTAAAATCTCACTGCAATCAGTGTGGTGTAATTTGTAATAGACTGAAAATATGCCTAGGAAACTGTGCCCCTGCACACAAACATATTGGATATATGATTGGATAGGTAATGAATGGACTGGACTGACTGACCCTTCTGAAATCAAGATATCTTAAAGAAACTTAAAAGAGAAAAGGTTTGGTCTTTAAAAGTTACTGACTGCCTGAATTTCAGATAACAGTGAAATTTTTTGCTTTAAAAAAAGTGACATTTATGTACTTTTCCATGGTTTTTTTACAAGACTGAGGGGTGCCTTCATCACACTCTACATCTTCCTTAAGGGGCAGGTGCTGATCTCCTGGTGACCAGTGGTAGAAGATGAGGAAATGAAATGAAGCAGCATAAGGGGAAGTTCAGACTGGACATTAGGAAATGGTCTTGCAAAGAACAGGGAGCTGGACTCAGTGATCTTTATGGGTCCCTTCCAATTTAAGATATTCTATGATGACTAAATTTAGTCAATAAAAGTTGTGTCCCTACATTAGTCACATACAATACTCTGAATTAAAAGCACGAACATCATTATACAACATTCGAAGCTAAGCTTACAGGGAAAATGTATCTCCTGTGTTGATAGGTCAATTTGAAAGTAAAAAGCACTGTAAAAGTACTATAATTCTTGTCTTTTTCAGGTTTAGATAGCTTGCATAAACTCTTATGCTGTCGCAGCTACAGTTTAAAATTACAGTATCAAGCGATGTTAGTTGGGTTCTATCTTTCTTTTCTCCGTGAATCTGTTCACAACTTTCTCTATTTGTGATTGGAAAGAATATGCTTTCTAACATTTCGGACTTCATATGAAAATTGAAAATTCTATTTTTCAGCTCTTCACACCATCATCAATCGTAAAGATGTTGCAACCAGAACTTTACAAGACTTGTACAGAAGCAACTGAACCACAACATAAAATTTGGCTTGTTCTTCTATAAGCAACAACTGGATAAACTTTGTATTGCCAAGAAACAAAAAATTTGAAATCATTTATTATGTATGGTCAATACGCTTTTTCCAGGTACTTTTTTAGGTTATAGCACCTGCAGAATTTGGAGGGTCAAATTTAGTTCTCAATGCATATGAAGCTTGTGCAGCTGTCTCACCTTACTACAGATGTAAACAGAATTTTAATATATACTGTTCAATCAGCCAAAGCCCAAGCACAGGATACAGTGTACAACACCATGACATACATTTTAAAAAAAGAAAAATGCCAGTTCTGTGGATTTTTTTCCATTAGCATAAAAATCTACTTTAATAAACAGTTCCTGGTGCTGTCTGATGTAACTCTAGTCAATTTTCCATAACAGCAAAATGTTAATATAATCTCCCAGATGCCCGCCACAGACTTCCTATTACACGGGAAGAATAGCTCAGTTGCATCTACCTATACCTTTGGCAGACCCAGAGTAACAGAAATTGAAATATGTTAAGGGTGAGCATTGTACAAATTTTTAATTGAATGTCATTTTGACAATTAAGCCATTTTATTCAGCACATTTGAAAATCTGCTATTTTAGAACCTGAATCCAAATTTCAATGCATAATGATTACTCCCTTGTTCCTTGACTTGCTGAACACAAGCCACCATGTGCCCAGGTGGCCAAGAAGGCCAATGGCATCCTGGTCTACATCACCAATAGTGTGGCCAGCAGGCCAGGGCAGTAATTGTCCCCCTGTACTTGGCACTGGCGAGGCCACCCCATGAAGTGCTGTGTTTGGTTCTGGGCTCCTCACTACAAGAAAGACATTGAAACATGATCATGTCCAGAGAAGGACAATGGAGCTGGGGAATGGTCTGGAAAGTAAGTCATATGAGGAGTGGCTGAGGGAATCTGAGGAAAAGGAGCTCTACAATTGCCTGAAAGGAGATTGCAGCAATGTGGGGTGCAGCCTCTTCTCCTAGGCAACTGGTGACAGGACAAGAGGAAATAATCTAAAGCTGCATCTGTGGAGGTTTTTGTTGGACATCCCATTGGAACTGACTGCCCAGGAGGGTGATGGAGTCACCGTCCCTGAAAGTGTTTAAGAAATGACTCGGCGTGGCAGTTAGTGCTATGGTTTATTTGGCAAGGTGGCAATCAGTCAAAAAGGTTGGACTTGATGATCTTGTAAGCCTTTTCCAACCTAAATCATTCTGTGATTCTGTGACTCCCACTCATACTGAAAAGTGATGAGCTTCAAGTCATCCGAATAATTCCTCTGACCAATTACATTTTAGAAAATCCAACTCTATTAATCTTCCATCAGATATTGCTGCATGGCAAACAAAAGTAGCCTTCCTGGGGTCAGCTTTCCTTTTAGAAGGTTGCTGATCTGATTATATATCTCAACATTGAAGTAAAATTTAAAAATGTATATTGTCAATATTAAAGATTTGCATATGACAGATATCATCTTGCTTTAGGAAGACTACAACATATGTTCACTCTCAACAGAAAAAAATCTTTTTCCACTTATAGTTTCTATTTAGCCTCCAGAGATGATCCTAGGGACTGTATTCACACACACACAGGTATACTATATATGCATAATATTTTAATATACTTAAAAGTAATAAATACACACACGCAAGTGTACACAAGCCCAGTTCTTGATGTTTAAAGAGAATAAGCGATTACTATGAAATAGTAAATAAAATACACATTGTGCTAAATGCTGATAGCACTTAAAGACATTTCAACACAACATCCAGAGCACAGAATTCTAGGAACTAAAGTTAATACCAGCTATAATTTCAGGGTGGTGTATATCTGAAATAGTTGCAAGCATATTTTAGGAATGAAAAAAACCCAAATATTAACAAGATGACCATTCTCCATCAGATTTACTGTAGTTCTAGCAGTTTTGAGTTCTGAATCCTTTTCAGCATTCTGTCTTAATGACTCAGCACAGCTACAGAACCAGCAGCACAGCTTCACAACTTTCAGAGTATGGAGAAACACCCAGCTATTTCTTCACATGGATCATTACAGTGAAGATCATTTGTCAGCAGAGATCATCAAAATCAGTATTCACTAAGTGGTAGGTAATAGGCATGTAACTGCTTCATAAATTAGTGCATATTTTTCTATTAATTTTTTAAGTTTTCATTATGTTATTTATTTATGCAGCATGAAATACTTATGTATCTCACTTGGCTTACACACTTTAGAATTGTATATGTGGTATTAGTATTGAGGTGATTTACATTATAAGCCTAATCTCGGCTCCTGTTCCAATTAAAATGATAAAACCTAAAAAGAGGTAAAATGGACAATAATACAGAATCTTTCAAAGATCATGGTTTTTGTCCTATATTTTTCAACAACAGAATATTAAAGTACTGGCTTTTGGTTCTGAATCTATTTTTATGACTTGAACTTATGAGTTTTCCATGTGAATAGAAATTTTCAGAATTGCGCAGAAAGTACCCTCAAGAGATTTGTCTTGCCTGCAGCAATATGACCTCAATCATTCTCCACATTTAGTACGTGTCGTGCTGTCTAAAAATGTCCGACAAGTATTTCACAATTTCTCTAAATAATCTCATTGAATGCATTACTTTCCTCAAGTTGGGCTTTTTTCTTAATAGATGACTTTTTAAATTTAGGCTATTTAAGCCCAAGTGCTTCTCATCCTATCCCAAATAAACATACAGAACTGTTCTTACCCTCAGGGATTTCAAGAACTTTGAACACTTAAGTGGCCAGGTATTTCTGTGTGATTTTGTCTCTAGATCGAGCATAACCATGTTCTTCAAAAATTACTGTGTAAGTAGCATGTTTTCCAGTGCTCAAATTTATTTTTTTTCTTTGTCTTTTTCCTTTTCAGCTCAAGATATCATTTGAACTGAAGAGAGAAAATATTTTCAAAATAAAATGTGTTTAAATAAAATATTTTAATTTGTGTAGCCCATTATGAAAGTTCTTTTCCATCACAGCATGATGTTGTACTCAGCATCCTTAGATCCTCTTCCACAAAAATACCAGTACACCAGTAGTCTTAACTTGGCACTTAGGGAATTGATGTTTCCCAAATAAAAATCTCGCACTTCTCTTAATTTAATTGCAACCATTTATTTTAAAAGGCTTATCACTATTTTAGGTTCATTTCAAATTTGCATCTTGACTTCTGACAGGTTTGCAGACCCTCTTAGCTTTGTGTAATCTGAAAATTTGCATCTTTCCTATCCCATCATCCAAATAATCCACAAAAGTACAAAGCTGGATGGGACTATGGAATGATTTGTAATGGAAACCTCATGAAGTGTCTTACAAGTTTGACTGCTTAACCTTTAACAAATACTGTTTACATAAATTTTTCAAGTGTCCATTTAATCACCTTCACAGGATTTCATTTAGACCACCATATTTAAACAGTTTTTTTATCAAGATATAGACAAAGCCTTCAGTTTGTCAAGGTTCATCATATCTATCACTGCCTTTATATTCTCTGTTTTAATAAATAAAATTATATGTAGTTTTGAAAACAGATATTCAACAAGAAATGGAACTACAAGATTTTTCTTTCCCAATAAAAAATTTTATTGAGTTTACAATTGCTTCTGCGAATCTTTAATTATTATTCACAATTAGATTTAAGGGGAAAACACCTCAGCTTTAGGAAAAAGATTACGTTTTACCCTTTAATCATTCCACTGGCATAAAGATTGACTTGGCCATTGCAAGAAGTTCTGTTTCAAAGAAAAAAATGTTATTGAAATTGTTTAAAATCATGAATGGAGCTTTTATTAATGATAAGCAACAAAATAATATTTTAAATGGTGGTGGTTTTTGTGCTGTTAAAATCTTATCTAGTTTTTCGTTAACAAGATACCATACCTGAAATGTGCAAAACCGCACCTATGTCAGGAGTGCGGAAAACACTGAACTCAAATGTTCCTTTACGTCTTGATAATAAAACAACAGCAAGAACAGTAAACAATTTCATGAGAGATGTGGTGAGTTGCACAGCAGAATCATACTTTAGTTAGTTAAGTACAACTATTTTTGGCAAAACAGAAGGGCAAAATTGTTTTAAAGAAGAAAGCAAATAGAGAAGAACAGATGGAAAGGCTTTTTTCCATTTCTGAATTAAAAGAAATTAAATGAAATTAAATGAGTAAAAAGTAGTTTTAATGAAAACGTGAGTTAAATGTCATTCTACAAAATTATTGTAATCTAATGATGATATGCTGGATTTGTGCCTGTTTCTAAAAAAGCTGATTTATTGCAATAATCTGAAATCAACAAACAGGACATGCATAATAGGAGATCAAAATGCTATATATTACATATAAAAGCATTTATTCAGGAAATTTCATTCAGAAGACAGCTTAATCAGAATAATTTATTAAAAAAAAAAAAGCAATTTGCTATGAAGTCCAGCTTCTAATTCACCTAGAAAGCTAGTTAAGAGTTAACCTTCCATGAATAAGTCAATATGACTGAACAAATGTAGAATAATACAATCATAGAATGGTTAGGGTTGGAAAGGATCCCAAAGATCATCTAGTTCCAATCTCTCTGGCATGGGCAAGGATGCCACTCACTAGATCAGGCTCCTCAAAGCCCCAGCCAACCTGGCTTTGAACACTTCCAGGGATGGGGCATCTATAACTTCTCTGGGCAATCTGTGCCAGTGTTTCAACACCCTCAAAATAAAGGATTTCTTACTAACCTCTAACTAAACCTGCCTTCTTTCAGATTAAAACCATTGCCTCTTGTCCTGTCACTATCTGCCTCTGTAAATAAAGTCCCTCCCTCTCCCTCCTTTCTATAAGCCCCTTTATGGTAAATGCAAGGCTGTAATGCAATCTCCCTGAAGCCTTCTCTTTTCCAGTCTGAACATCTGTTCTCTCAGCCTGTACCTCTAGGAGAGGTACTCCAGCCCTTGGTCACCTTCATGGCCCTCTGGACTTGCTGCAACAGGTCCGCCTCTTTGTTGTGCTGAGAATCCCAGAGATGCAGGTGAGGTGTCATGAGGAGTAAAATCCCCTCCCTCAACCTGTTGGCCACACCTTTCTTGTTGTGTCAACTGCACTTCTCAGCTTTGTGACATCTGCAAACTTGCTGAAGGTGCACTTGATCCCACTGCCTATGTTGTTGATGAAGATATTGAAGAGCACCAGTCCCAAGAGAGAGTCCTGAGGGACACCACTCATCACCAGCCGCCACCTGGACATAGAGCCATTGTACACAACTGGCTGCGTCCATCCAGCCCACTCCTTAACCACTGAATATTCCATCCATCAAATCCATGTCTCTGTAATTCGGAGAAAAGGACGTCATGTGGGACTGTATTGAAGGCATTACAGAAGTCTAGATAAATGACATCTGTCAGTCTTCCCCTGATGACTGTTGTAGTCACTCCACCACAGAAGGTCACCAGATTGGTCAGGTACAACTGGCCCTCAGTAAAACAGTGCTGTCTGCTTTGAACACCTCCTTGTCTTTTATGTGCCTTAGCATATCTTTTAGGAGCATCTGCTCCATGACCTTCCCAGGCACAGGTGAGGCTCACCAGTCTAAAGCTCCTCAGAACTTCTTCTCTCCCCTTTTTAAAAATGTTGAGTGTTGTTTCCCTTTTTCCAGTCACCAGGGACTTCACCTGACTGTCCTGACACTTCAAATATGATGGAGTGTCTTGGCAACAACATCACCCAGTTCCCTCAGGATCCTGGGATGCATGTCATCAAGTACCACAGACTTACGGCTACTTGGCTTCATCATGTGTTTCAGTGGGAAGGCTTCCACTGCCCACATACCCAGCCAGAAAATCAGGGACTTGGGACAAGTGGGAAGCCTGACTGCCAATGAAGACCAAGGCAAAGAACTCAGAGTACCTCAGCCCTCTATCTCCATTGCCATCAATTCACCCTTCCTGCTTCTGAGGCAGAGTACACTCTACTTGTCCTTTCTTATCTGACCTATGCACTTAAAGAATCCCTTCCTGTTATTCTTCATATCCCTTGCCAAGTCCTGTTCCAGGTTTATTTTGGCTTTCTGGATCCCATCCCTATATATTTGAGCAGTACCCCATCTGCTCCCCAGGTCACCAGTCCCTACTCCCATGGGCTGTGCATCTCTTTCTTACTCCTCAATTTAGGGAGCAGATTCTTGCTCAGCCACACTGGTTTCCAGCCTGCCCTGCTTGATTTCCTGCACACCAGGATGGAGAGCTCTTGTGCTCTAAGAAAAGTGGCCTTAAAGAGCTGCCATTCTGCTCAGCCCCTCTATTCATAAGGACAGTTACCCAGGGTATCTCATTCACCAACTCCTTAAACAGCTGGAATTTTGCTCTCATAAATTTCAGTCTTGACTTTGCTCCTTGCCACACCACACTTCTCCAGATCACAAACTCATCCAGAGCATGATCACGTCATCCCAGGCTGCCACAATCTTAACTCCTTTAATGAGCTCATCTGCAATGGTAAGCACCAGGTCCAGTAACAAATTTGTCAACAAAGTCCCATCCTGAAATCTTTATCAGGACTGTAATGCCTTTGCAAAAGGATAAGCAGAATGAAAGGTGGAACTGCCTCCTCAGAAAGTCAACAGGGTAGTTCATATTTACCCACTGCTCCGACCAAATGTGCCCATTTATTTCCAGGAAATGAGACAGCCTCCACACTAGCAATACAATAACCATTACAGAGAATTTCAGAGGTGCACACATGAACAAAAGCATGTCTCAATTCCATGAACTGTTTAGCCCAAATTTTTTTACATGAGCACCCTGGCACTGAGCAATGCAAAACAGCTCTTTTTCATGCATTTTTCATTTTTCGCTTGTCTTGCAACTACAACCAAGGGGTAAAGGTAGGAAGGAGCTACACAGCCCTCTTGTCTATAGTATGTAAGAGTTCGCTTAGGCTATATTTAAATTCTGGGACAAGAGTCAACATGTAACTGCTCATTCACCTGGATTCTATAAAAGAGAAAGAAGGGATGGAACATATGAACATCCTGTCCAAAACTGAGTTAGGATGCATCCTGAAATTTCCATCCAGATCTGGGATCCTGAATTTCCCAGTCAAGATCTGAGGACCATCCAGACATATGTAGCTTTTGAATATCACTATGGTTCAAATGTTTAGAGGAGGTGTCAGCTGCCTGTCAAAAAGCCTAGAAACTGGGATCATCTAGTTGACTTGAAACAAAAATAACATGCCCATACTAGAGGATGCTTTTAAAAAACAGCATTTTGTTTTTCATGACACCTACCCCAATGTATGCACACACTATGAGGTTTAAGGCATCCATATACCCCAAAAAATTACAGAAAACATATGTATATTTACAGACCTACTTAACTTCCTTGAATTTGAATGAAAGACTTTGCTGTAATTGGCTAACAAATATTTAAAACATATTCTAGAATATAATAGTTACACAGATTTGTTAACTTGCAGAATAACAACAGGCAGATTTTTAAAGATATTTATGTAAACCTCACTATCTAAAGGAGAGAGCACACAGAAGGATGTCATAAAAATTTGAATATGTTTTTGCCCCGATTTGTTGAAGTATTGTTATCATTACAATTCACACAATAGTTTCACACACTTTTTCTGATACTATAATGTAGAAGTTGAGTGAGGGAAAATGTCATTTTGTTCCTGCAAGAGATCTAGTAAAGGCTGAACTCCTTCAACTACATATTCAAAAAAATAACTTTTTGGGATTTTCTTGGGGGATGAAGGTATATAAACATGTAATAGCTAGTACTGAAGCGATGTGCATAATACATGTTCAGTCACTACATTGTTCAATGTTTTACCCACTGTTTAATCAGCATTCTCTTCTTGCCATGTTCTTCTGCATTTCCATATCCTTCTGTATTATCCATCAGACAAAGCTGAATAGAAAATGAGAGCTTAAGAAGTAAAGACAGTGCATAAGCATGCTACTAGAAAGGCATAATAAAGTCTGAAAAAAGGAGGGAGGAATACTGGCTTCACTGTAACTTAAGGAAAAAATGGTGGCAAAGGTAACAGTGATGGGCCTTCTTCCCATGTGTCCCTGCAACAAGGATAAAATCACTTCAAGACTGAAGCTCCAGAGAGACAGCTGGGAATCACAGAATAAATATGTTGGGTTGGAAGGGACCCATCAGGATCACTGAGTCCAACTCAGTAAAGTTATAGGCACGCACACCTGAGGAACAATATCAGTGATATTTATTTAAAATACTTTTGCTGAGGAAATTTGTTTCATAAGAGATGGTTTTCAAACAAGTCAGTAAGGTTATGAAAAAGAAAACAGAGACACTCTCAGGAGAAAAAGTTACAAAGAAAGCTTCTGAATATCAACAAAACCTCAGTCTTTTGATTTGCAATCTGAGTCCCAGTCCCAACCTTTTCCACCTAATGAGTCCCACTGCTCATCTTTAGACATGGTTTGGTCTTGTCATTCTTCACTGAGTAGATGATATACGTTAAGGATTCTTTTCATTCACTGGAATTATCCTAAAATGGCAGTCAATTATTTCAACAATTTTTGTTAATGACTAGCATTATTCCAACTATGTAATGACATTAGTATTTTCAGGAATGGTCAGAGAAAGATGACTGGCCATGACAGTAGAAAAAATACTGACTTGGCAATATGAGTGACAGCTGGCAGTTAAGACTAGGCTCAGACACAAGATATGAAACCATTTTAAAATGACTAGAATTCTAATGAGACTGTAAATCTTCAGACAGGTTTCCTTATTACCCCTGATGCATTTCAGCATTATCACTTATGCAGACACTGCTTCTTTTGGGTCAGATTCCCAGTTTCTGAGGAATACTACTCTGGCCTTAAGAAAATTTCAAGCTTCTCTACATACCATAAACTTTTTAAAATTTCCCTTCTTAATTTTGGTATTAGCTCTTTATCAATTTAGTTCTTTATAGATCTCTTGCATTCAGAAAATTATTATTTTACTAAATTTGTTTCCCAACTCATTTTTCAGATCATCCTTTAAATCTTGAGATCATAAAGCTATCAGAACTCATTAGGAACAGAAGAGCAGCTATTCTTCATTTCAGTTTTGAACTAAAGCTTAGGCCCTCGTCTATAATCAAATAGAATACAGGATTTCTATATGGAAATTATCTAAGATGTTTAGACAAAAATATATGACAACCCTCAGCTTCAAAAATAGTTTGCCATTATTTCCTTCAATTAAGCAATGTCCTTTACTTAAAATCCACGGTAATCTGCTATTGACATTTTGGTGTTAGAGATATAAACCTACAAACTCCACAATTCCAATGACATATCGGTTAGTATCTCTGTTAAGAAAGACTATCTCTTCCAAACAGCATGTAAATCACGTGATTTAGTAGTTTCTATAGTAACAATTTCTTCTTTTTTTTGAACAGTAAATAGCTGTACACATATTCAAAAGTTACTAGCTGCACTAAAACTGTGGTAACTTCCTTCCAAATTTCCTTTTTAATTAAAAAGGATACTTTTATTTCTTGCACCAAGAAATGTCCAGTTCTTGGAGTGGTCAACAGTTTCATGTGTGTAGTGACAGCAAAAACAAGCTAAAATCATGAAAATATAAATTCCTTCAACTTCAGATTGTAAAGAAGTGAACGTTATGGAAGAGTTTACAGCTGTCATTAGTTATAGAAGTAAAAGCAGCTGGCAGATACTTAACCAGAAAACCTTGAGCATTCAAAATTGATGATCACACTTAAATATGTTCAAGTAAGAAGATTTTTCTAATGTCAGGAAATACATGTATTCTTTATGTTCTGGTTGCAAAAAGGGGGCAGAGCTTAGCAGACGTGACTAAATTGCTATTCTACATGGAGCACTTCATCTCCAGGGGCTGTGGTGTTGGGAGGAAGACAATGGAACCACACTTCTGGAAGTGGGTGATTTGGTCTCCCTCTCTCCATCAAGAAGGCTGTGGGAACCAGCCCTGTGGATGCTGTCCTCTGCTGCCACTGCCCATCCCCTTCCCATACAGGAAGCATCTGCAGGGAACAGAGCGGCACAGGCAAGCCCAATCCCAGGCAAGCCAAAAGTAGCCATACCAAAAGAAGCCAAGCAGAGCTGGGTGGAGAGGCATGGAGGTGTCCAAAGTGGAGGCACTGGTGCTGGAAGCAGCTGCGCGGAATTGAGTCCAGCATGGCAGTACAGTGTGACACAGATGTCAGGGGCTTGCTTGTCATTGTTTTCCAGTCTCAGGCCCAGTGACAGGGAGAGCCAGCTGTGGGGAGTGCCCACCATCTAGTCTTTGTCTGGGGAGTCCATGTGGTGCTGAGTACAGGAACAGCCACCATCTTGTCTTGGTCCAGGGGTCCCACAGACTCAACCTGCATGGAGTACCCACCACCCTGCCTTTGTCCTGCAGCACTAAGTCAAGGCAGTGAACACCTTTTGTTTGTAAAGGACCTTCTCTCTTTGTCTACTTTTGTTGTTAATATTGCTGCTGTCATTGTGTGTTTCTTATTCCACTGCTCTTTGCTTTCAGTAAGTTGTCATTTCAAGCCACTGCCTCCAGCTTTGAACTTCTCTTACTGGAAGCAGTGGGGGAAAGGGGAGTGGCTTTTTGGAGTTAAATTTCTGGCTGGCATTAAACCACCACACTTTCACATTTACTATTTGCTCTAAATAAGACATACTGTCTTTACTCTCTGTTACACACCAGATCCTAAATCCAGGAGTTAAACTCAAGGTTCCATTATTCTGTATTAGCACAAAGGAGAAATCCACACCAGATACTCTCCAGAGGTGAAATTCACACAGAAATTTACTGGCAAAAATATAGAAAATCAAGGAACTTTGGTAAAGGACAAAATACAACATTGAATTCAATTCAAAATACTTATTATAGCATTACTTAGCATGTACTTAACTTAGCATAAACTTAGCCAATTCAACCTAGAAGCTTTTAAAACACTAAGATGTTGCATTACCCAAAAAGTTCCATGAAAAGAGGCTTAAGAAGAGAGAAAGACAGAAGAGGTAGAGAAAAACACACATACACACATCTACCAACCCCAGGGTTCCGAGCTGCAGTCCCAGAGAACCCAAGCCCCCCAGCCGTGGTCACCCCTTTTAACCCCTTGGCCCAGTGTGGGCCCACCCCCCAGGTGGGACTTCCGGTGATCTGGCCAATCAGAGGCTGCGTTACCCCCTCAGTGCAATGATTGACAGCTCAGAAGGGGTGCGTGGGGCGGAGCAGGGTGCTGCCTCACCTTTAGCAGAGTGCAGCCTGCCTTCCTGCCAGGTGCGCGGGCCGCTCTTCCAAGACATTTCGAAGCGTGAAACATCCAGTCTCTGACACTGTCTTTGGCAAGTGCTGCAAAATCAATCCCACCTCTGAAATCTTTGTCATACTGTTTACTGTAGTACAATAGGATGTCCTCTTTATCCCAATTTTTTTGTTACAAAATACCTTCATTTTACCCTTAATTACACATACCAAATAGGAAATCTTAACAAGGAAGTTATTAATTGTATGCAAACAGCAGTAGTTTTAGGAGCTTCATCATGGCCTTTTGTTAAACACTATTTTTTCCCCCTGATCTCTTCACTCTTTCCTTTTTACTAAAGTGTACTGGTTTCGGCTGTGAGTTTGATTTGTTTCCGAAAGACTGAGAAAACTTAACAATAGGCTATTAATTGGTTAATGTTTTACAAAAAGAATGCAGAGACACATACTGTCGTGTTTAGAATAAAGCTGTTGCTGAATCTTTATGTTTTATATATTTTTTGAATCTGTTGTTAAAAAATACTATTAAAATTTGTAGATACTCAGTATCTTCAAGTTGAAATGTGTACACAGAACCTTTAGAGCAAAACTTTTTGATCTCAGACTGAAACATAAGCTTGGATTCTGAACAGCCGTTTTTGCACCCATGTTTCAGGGCCTAAAAATGTGCATATGTCCTTTTGTAAACTTAGTCCTTCACTTTCAAAAACTACAGGCCCACAAATAGCAGCTGTATGTGCTAATTTTGTCTTCTGAAAATAAAGCTGACTAAATACCTCCAAAGTATTACTGAGATTTAGTGATCTTCAAAAGTTTTTTCCCCCATATCTTTAATTCAGACACATACACATCAATGTAAATGTGTGGTTTAATTCCATCGTGAATTTGGCCTGAAATATAGATTAGCAAAATTGGAAACAGCTGTGCAAGAAACTACTTTCCTCTTCCATTTATAGTATTGTATCCCAATATAAACTCCATCATTTTAATATAAAGTGGTACCCCCCACTCTTCTCATCCAGATGTTTGTGGATTTTTCACATAATCTTCAGTGAAATTGCCAAAATCAACAAAAAGTCTTAACATGTAAATTCGACATATTGTTTCATGTTCATTATGGCCTTTTCTGCCACAGTGCCAATCCTCATTAGATTTCAGATTTACTTTGGTCGACACTGATACAGAAAAGAACTCTGACTCATCATCCCATTGTGGGCTGGGTTCTTATTTAATTCATTTTTGTCTGATTCATGAACTGTTGAAATTCTAAAAATGGTTCATGAATTGCTTGGGAGATGAGAAAATTAATAATAATGATCCAATTTACTGTACATTGAACTGAACTGATTATCATGCAACATACCGACAGACTTTTTCATGGCAAATGAGTCCTATAGACAGAGGTTTTGTTTCCCTTCATACTGGACATGTCATTATACTGTAAAATAATCATTAAGCTCTTAGGCCAAGATCCAGCGAAGTGCTTAAGCACTTGCTTAATTATAAGTTTATGCAAACTCTAAAGTGAAGCTACAGAAGAGTTAAATTATATTCTTCATTATAGTTGTGACAAACTTAAAGGATACATATATGCTTAAGCATTTTGTTGCATCTTTTGTATATTTAAAGATGAGTGGTACTATATAAATTCATAATGTAATGACTTTTAGTAGTCTATTTTCATGCTTTTATATATGGAAATACATTTTAAAATGTCTGTAGCATACCCTCTGGCAGGTCAGGGGGGTACGTTCACCTCCAGATAATCACAACAAAATAATTGCTAATTATCATATTGGAAATAGTTTTAGAAAGCTTGATTTACATGAAATCCTGAGTTAAATGCTGAGGGTCACCGAAGATTTTATGGCACTAAACCAAAGTTCAAACAAATCAACTATGCTGATCAGGAAGCTGCCTACAAGAAATTAATACGGAATTTCTGAGAACAAGGTTATGCCATGGACACTGTTCCTTTCCATCACTTAGTCACTTTGTAAGTCGGGTTTCTGCCTGAATATTTCCCTAAGAGGTCATTATGCAAAGACTAGATAAATATTATCAAGGCTCACAAAACTGTAACGTAAGAAAACCACCAAGAGAAGTGATGAAACTTTTTACTGCTCATGAAATATAGGACCTTACCACTGCAGTTTAGCTGGTTTTGGACCAGGTAGTCCATCTGATATGGAACCTGCTTTTAACAGTGTAAATTGAGTATTGTTGAGGTGCCTTAATAAATTGGACCCTCAGTGGGATCACTGGTATTTGTCTTGGGCAGGAGGGATTCTAAAGCATTCAGGAAGCTCAGGACAGGTATTTCCTTCATTCTGCAGACAGAAACACAGGGGATTTTGCTCCCATAATACTAAAGTATTTAAGCATATGTAATTCATAAAATGAGTTTCCTCAAAGGCAATGTGTTGTCTAACACGCTAGAACGCAGCAGGCTCCATCTGATAGAGGCTCTCAGGGAGGCAGCTTGGCTTATCCTGTGACACAGTACGCACCTTAAGGATCCGACTGACCTTTACAGTGAAAGCTGGGTTGTGACGTATGATCCAGAATCTTACCTTTTTCATTTTCACAGGAACTGCATTGCCAAGGATAAATGTCCAACTTGAAGACTTGGATCTCACTTCAAATTTGAGAGAAGTGAGATAAAAGTTGTCAGAGATAAGCATAAAAATTTCAGAAAACAATAATTGAAACCAGAATTCCTACACTGCTTCTGAAGATTGATATCCCATGACAATGAGCTTTGATAAATCACTCTAGTTGAGGATCTATTCTTATGCTCTTTATAGAGTGTGTGTAATAAATCAATATACTGACAGATTTAAGAAAACCTCTCATTCTGCCTTCATTGCATGAAATATCTTTGCAATACAGTTAAATCTTTTTTCAGTACTGGAAGTCTTCCACTGAGTGATGTGTACAGAACATTGCTTCCTTCCTCAGTAAGACAAATATTCCGAAAAAATGTATTGTTCTCTGCTCAGGTTTATTTAAATTATTTCTTTCCATGGCAGCCAAACCAATCACTTCAAGTGCTTTCAGAGTTGCACATTAACACCTCATCTAATATATAATGATGATAGAAAAGTCATTAATTGATGCTTAATTAGTTTTAATAAATACAATATAGGACATAAAACCTCAGCTCTGTGAAATTGAAATACAAAACCAGGAAAAGATATGCAATAAAAATGAGACATGAAGTAATGCAATAATAAAAGAGACAAAAACTTAGTTTGGAAAGATCTGTCAGGACTGTTCCAGATAGAACTCAAAAGAATGCTGTACGTTACATAAAATAGTATTACTTAAACTCAACATCTAATCTCTATTCTCAACACTGATTCTAAGTTTACTATTTCACTTGAACTTATGTTTAATTGCATTGCAGCGAAACAGTCCCATACACTTTCTTTAACTGTGCTGTCATTTTTCCATACGAAGACCCTATCTTAAAGCAAAATTAAAGCTTTTGAGTTGAATCTGGGAAGATTAGGAATTTTTCCTCTTACATGCACTATGCTTATAAACTTTTCTTAACAACCAACATGTACAAAAATCTTCTCAGTGTTAAAAAATTCATTTTGCAATAGCATCTAGAAAGGTTGGACATACATAAAGAGACTTGCTCACCATGGACTTTGCAAACCGCACAGTGAAAACATGTGCAGCTTGCAACATTCTCTTATACCAAAGAATTAACAAGAATTGCAGGAAACTAACTTCCTCAATTCTTTTTCCACAGATACATACAAAATAAAGAATTTCATGCACCTAGGACTACTGACTTTGAGAATAAAAACATAAATTTTAACTAAGGTCAGCCACAGATATATATCTATTTTTTAATGTTCTTTTTTGTTGCATGTGATTGCATCGCAACTGGGGTATAGCACCTTTGCGAGAACCCAATAAGAGCACAAAAAACCCTCATGGGCTTCCCTTTCTCCTCAACTTTGAGGTAGGCATTAGTAAATTTAAACCATATTCCTTCAGCATTCCTCTATAGACCATTATTTAAAAAATAAAACGATGCACAGGAAAAGATAGGGCTATGCTAGAATTAAACTCTGTATATTTTTTCATAGTCTCTTTCAAAAAGAGTCAGAAGTTAGTGCATTTGATCTTTGAATTAAAGTATTTTGAAAGCAGACTGACTCATAGAACTGCTACTCAGTTGTGCATATTTCTTAATACAAACAGACCATTTCCCGAGGATGCAAAAAACTTCTTGCAAAAGAAAAAAAAAAAGCATTCTTTGTACTGCTTTAATAGAGAGAAAATCAGGTAATTTAAAAAGACAAAGTATACAATGATAAACAAAATGCTGTTCTGCTAGACAAATGATAAATTGCTTATCTGCTTCTTTGTGAGAACAGTTGCGATACAAAGACAGTCTCACCAAATTAATCCAATATTTTGATGATAGAAAGTATTCAATATTTTGCTTGTATATTATAATAACTGAATGGAAACTTATCTGTTTTGGAAGCGGAAAGAGATCTCCACTTCCAAAGTGTCTGAGGTGTACATGAACATCCACCTATCTATTTCCAATGCCTTTGTGCATGCAAGTCAAACCAGCTCTGTGTACATGCACAATGATCCATCATATCCATTATATCACATGAGTAAGTATATTTTCACGTTTGGGGTCTTTTTCACACCTAAACGTTCTCTTTCAAGTATTACCAACCTTTCTTGATAATTAAAGGCAAAAAAAAAAAAAAAAAATTAACGTATAATTCTTAAGGCAATTATTTAAAGAGAAAGTTCAGATAAGAAAGTTGATAAGATCATTTTTCCAACAAAAATAGCTCTATTCTATAGAAAAATAGCTTGAATTTCACAGGCACTAAAACATTTTTCCATTAAGAATTCTTCCACAGCCACTCAATTTCTCAGGGGAATTTTTGCAAATTCTTTTTAGAATGTTTTAATGATTTTATTTGAATAGTTTCATACTTAACTCCAACCATCAGTTCAAATTGGTTCTGCAATTTTTCAGGCCAGAAATTCACTATTATGTACATCACCCATTATGTTTTTCATAGTGATGACAACTATACTGATCATTGGATGTAGTGCTCAGCAGTTATCATAGTTCCATCAGATATTATCTTCTCTCTGTAAATCTAAGCAGGTTTGGAATAGATAAGCAGAGCAAGAGACTAGACAGATGCCTACTGCTAGCTTACCCATAGTAGTTCAAAGAGTGGTATCAATTTTTCCAGTTGGCACTCTACTCTCCACACCAAGAACCACATCTATAGAAAATGTTTCAGAAGCACAAAAAATGTAGACCCTGAAAGTGACATTATAATTGATTGATTTTATCTATTCTTTGTTGACCACAAGATTTCCAGCTCCCAGTATTATCGTCAAAAACCAGAGTTGTTCTTTGTCAATGAATGCTTAACAATGAGAAATACAGAAAGTAGAAACCAAAACCAAATATATGGGCTTTTGTAACTTGTGTTATTTTAATTTAAACCTCTTGATTTATATAAGTACAGAAAAGAAGACTTATGTTATCAGAGAAATGCTATGTTATCTTTTCCCACCAGCATTTATCAAGTATTTAGAAAAATGCTACACAAAGTCTTCAGAGGAGTATTTATAAACAGGGGGAGAACAAATGAATTTAAATTAAGACTAATTAATTAAGACACAAATTAGGCACTCTCTAAAGAAGACTCAGAATCACAGCTTTGGACCTAGGTGCATTTGTTCTCCTTTTTTTCTTTTTTTTCCTTTTAATCTGTTCTACAACTTCTACAGTTTAAAAAATATTTTCCTGTGATAAACATAACTCTTAATGACTACAGTGTCCTTAGGGAATATTACATGGGAAACTTTCTTTTTCCTTTATAGAAATATTATATTTAGAGCAAGCACAAATGATAAGTTAGATGAACTTTCTAGAATGCACACATTAGAATACAGTACACGGAAGGATCTGTGTTGTATATTTCCACAATAATATCCACTATTCCATGGAATAAAATGATTGCACCGAGTTTCCAAGGCTTAAACATGCTGAAGGGAACAGGGATTTTAAATAATGTTATAACAAGTGCAGATATATTGAACTTATTTACCAGATTTTGAATGTGATAACTAGCATAAGCAATGCAAAAGAATAATCCCATTTTTATAGGACTCTCATTCTACTGTTCAGTGCAGTATGTCAGTACAACAAAAAAGGTATTTGAATAACCAAATGCAAGCCTACAACTTGCATTAAATCCTTCTTAGACGATGATCTGAAAGACTAGGGTATTCATTAAATGCAATGTACTTCAACCACATTATAGAAAACCTTTGGAGGACCAGAGAGATCTGTGCACAGTTATAGTGGGTTTTTTGTAGCTGGAAACTGAGGTGTAATGAGTGTCCTTTCTCTACTCCTAACAGCAGAACATAATTTCTTACAACAAAAATAAACATAAATCTGGGGTTTTTAGAAGTGTGACGGCTGAAAGGGAAAAAATGGAGATTTTGTAATGGTAGAAGTTACGAAATAGACATCAGCAGAAAAATGCTGCAATTAGGGTTTTCTTCTCACTATTTATAGATACTCAAAAATGCCCCAAATCTTTAAATACCTTTGAAATGGGTAAAGGAGAGTAACTTATCAATGCATACAAATAAATTAAGGGTAGGTATCAAGAAGTCCAGACCAGACTCTTTTCAGTGGTGCCCAATGATGGAGAAAAGGCAGCAAGCACAAACTGAAGTATGGGAATCTGAATATGAGGAAAAATTTCTTTACTTTGCAGCTGACAAAACACTGGAACAGACTGTCCAGGGAGGTTGGGTGATCTCCTCTGGAGATATTCAAAACCAGCCTAGATATGGTCCTGTGCCAACCTACTGTAGCTGAACCTAGCTTTTTTGGACTAACTTATCTTCAGAAGTCCTCCCAATACCAGTCATTCTCTGATTATGTGTTTCTCTGAAAAAAGTTCCTTTTGAATTTAAAAGATTACTCTGGTATGTGACAGCAAGCTTCTGATGGCAAAGGAAAGCTCCACAGTGGTTTTCATCTTTCATTCTTGTACCTTACATGAAACGTTTAAAATACAGTAGCGCATATAAAATATCATATCTTCCAAGAATATATCGTCAATTAATCACTCCAAAAATATATATATACTGAAACAAGAGATAGACACAGTGCTGTGCTACAGGTTTTTTTTCCTTGAAATGCAGATTATTAATCCAAGCTTTACTTTAAATTAGACCTAAAGTAGTTCTATTTTAAGGATTTTAGATTAACTTCAAAACATTATGGATAATTACAATTTTATCCAATGCAGGCATAATTTATTCTTAAAATGAAATATTAAAATAGGCATAAACCTGAAAAATTTCATCTGAAATCTCAGGTTAAATTCGCATTTGTGTTATGGCCACACAAGAATTATTACCGAATATAATGAAGGCTAGAATCATAACTGGAATGCAGGTTGGTTAGTGATGATTTGCCTACGTATATTTTAAATGTTTCAAGTTTAATTAGAATCTAATTAGTAACTGTATTACTACAAACTTTTGCTTTATAACTTGGAATCAATGATGAATATTAACTATTGAACATTCATTATTGAATTAATTATCCATCTATAATATTTGCAATTCCCTTTTGACAAAACACACTAAGATAAAGCATTTATTTTGGACACACTACAGTGACACTAGTCAAAACATTTTTGAGGGATGTTTTGTTTGTTTTGTTTAGGTTTTTAAACAATGGATGTGATTATGACAATCTGACAACGTTGAGAATAAAACTATCCTTTAGTTCAAGTTCTCATAAGCTATCTCTAGCCAAAGGACAATTTTTTTTTTTTTAACTTCTGCTAAAATATTTCTGAACCCATATTTTTGCAGTCATCTTACAACTAACATATGGGTTAAACTTATTTTAAGTGATCGTTCTAACATTGCACCTTAATGTTTTACCTGCTTTAGCATGGGTTCATGTTGGATTCACTAAATATTGCTGTAGTCTGACTAAGACAATGATGAACAAAGAGCCTGTTAGCAATTCAGAGGGCATGTCCTTTTATCTCTTTATCAATATCATCTTCTGTCTTCTGACCTAACAACAAGAAAACCTAGAGTTTCTCTGAGAAAAAGCAAGTTTTAAGTAGTTACTGGTTGAACTGTATTATATATCAGGAAAGAGTTGCTGTTTACTGAGCCTCCCCATGTAATTCAGGGAGAAAAAATGACAGGTAAATGCCCCACAGGACTTATATCTCAAGTCAGTCTTTTCTTACCAGACAATTTTAAGACTGAGACAGTCTATTCTCACAGGAAATATGACCTTTAAAATTACTTGTTTTCCTTTTAAAAATACTTGTTTTCTGATCACTCTTTATGATAATAAAAAAATTATGATAACCCTTAGTAAATCCTCTTTTTTTTTCAGATAGAGACATTATTTTTAAGTTCTTCTTCAAAACATATCTGCTTGGGGGAAGTTTAGACCCAAACTCTTAAACTCAGTGGCAGTGTTAATACATTCTACAGATTTTTTGCGTAGATCTTACTTTATTTTATATGCTCATGATCCTAGTTGCTGCTGAACATGAATATCCTCTACCTGACAAGAAAATTATGTACAAAAATTCCCTAAACTACAATGTCAATTCCATAAAAATAATTTTAAATCCAAATCTGCAGCTCTAGAGGTAAAGTTGTTTGAAACACACAGAGAATAAAAGCATTCTTAATTCTTAAAATGACAATTTTTACCTAAACCGTATCAAATTTGTGACAAGATGCAAACTGCTCTTCTTTTTTTTGTCAGCTCACTACTTAAAAAAGCATATAAGTATCAATAAAAAGGCTTTTAAAAAGAATCTAAGGCTAACCATAGCATTATTTTGTTTTTCAAACATTTAAAAACCCACATAAATCAAAGACATAATACCTAGTTAATTCATAACTTCCCACAGAACTTCTAAAAGTATTTTAATATTGTTTCACTGCCGCAGTATTTGCAGTCATAAACACGTCTTGATACTGACATAATAGCACATCTTGGATATCTGCATCTACTTCTGTGGCCCCCAGCCTAAGAAAGACATGGACCTGATGGAGAAAGTCAAGAGGAGGGTCCCAAAGATGATCACAGGGCTGGATCTTCCAGAGAAGGGACCAGATAGACCTTACAGCAGCTATCCAGTACTTAAAGCTGGAGAGGGACGTTTTACAAGAGCTTGTAGTGATAGGACGTGAGGGAATGGCTTTAAACTGAAAAAGGTAGGTTTCCCAGAGAAGCTGAGGATGCCCCATCCCTGGGAGGGTTCAAGGTCAGGTTGCCTGGGGCTCTGAGCAACCTGGTCTAGTGGAAGATGTCCCTGCCCATGGCAGGTGTTTGGAACTACATCTCTAAGTTCCAACCCAAACCAGTCTATGATTCTATCATATAAAGCAATATCAAATCAGAAACATCCTTCATATACAATACCAGATACATGCCAAATAACCTGTGTATGTAGTTAATACACAACCCTGTATTCCTACTGTGTCCAGCTGTTTTTATTCAGTTGTTATTTACCAAACTTGACAAAGAAAGAGAATACAATGTTCATTTCTAATAGCAAGCTGGGGAGAGTTGGAACAATTCTGCAGGTCAAATGTAGAATTCAAAGGGATCATGATAAACTGGAAGAGTAGTGAGAAATCAAATAAATGTAACAATTTATATATCACCGTTGTCCCTATTTGAGGAAGAAAAACAACTAATACAAAAATGGAAAAAATACAAAAATGGAAAACTATTGACTAATATTGCAACAAGGTACTTTGAAAATAACAGAAAGAATTTGTCACTGAAAATAAAAATGCAAGATAAAGTGCAAAGGTATTATAAAGGTATCTAAGCAAATCTGTCATGTCAGTTTATGTTTTCTTTCCAAGAAACATTCACAGCATGATGTCATAGGAAACCAGGGTCACTGACCACATTGATAAATGTGTCTTTAGGTAAGTTTTACTTTCACATCAATGGGATCAATAATCAGGCCACTTACAGATCACACAAAATGGTCTTTTATGGGTAACTTCTTAAGGCCTTGTAGGTAAAGTGATACAGTCTGAATATTTCCAAAAGGTTATAAACCACTATTATTTTGATGCAAAACCAGCAAAATATGTTAATAGGTAGATATAAATGGAATAAATTTAGTTGAATTTTGAACAAAACTTTTAAATACAGAAAATGGAAAACTACATTCGGTATCCACTGCAATTTCTGTGTACTCCTCTGCCAACCACTGCCCTTTTTTATCAGTTTATCACATTTTTTTATTAGCTGAAAGATAAAACTACATTTTCCCATCCAGTCTGCCTAATCAAATTTGTATAATTAGGCACTAAAGGTGAAAAATAATAAATCTAAATTACTCATACAAGCTTTATTTTATGTATGTCAAAGTCATTTAATGACACAACATGAAGATAAAGTAATATATGAAACTTGTTATGTCACGTGAAGCACATAGGTGTGATATTTATCTCCATGACTCTTGCACTCTGCTCTATCCTTTTTCATCTGCTCTGTTAGCAGACAGTGTCAAGAAACTGGCAGGACTGTATAGCTTTATGAAGTAGAGGGACAGGATGCTGTGACACATGACCAGCAAGTAATATTGCTGAGACTGTTTTCAGTGCTAAGGCACCTTAGAAAGACAGGCTTACACCATCAGATTTAATCTAAATGAACACTATATCCTGATTCCATACATTTGGAAAATACCACCCCTTACACTTTACTGTGTTTCAAACAATAAAGATTTTAAAATGGTGTGTTGCATTTGATACAGAGGGGGAGGTACAGTACAGTTAAAGAGTTGATTTGAAGAAGAGATTGAGTAGAAGTTGGAGCAATCATCATCTGAAATCATCTATATGAAGTAGATGGGCATGATTTTGGTCCATTTACTTGGAAAGATAAAACCTCAAAGAGCTAAAATAAGGTTATCTGTGATTGAATTTTTAAAAATCCACATGGTGAGTGCTATCTCACAAGATAAATTTTAATGTCATGTACAAATCAGCCAAAAAATTGGAAGGGGCAGGAAGATGAATGCATACAAAAGCTCAAATTATCATTGCCTAATATAATGCTTAGGAACTCAGACTATCTATCCCTGCTTGTTAAATGCTGTAATTGTTGTTTACTCATTTTGTTGCTTAGCTTGTTTGTTTTTATTGATTTTGTTGTTGAGTATTTTGTTGCATTTTACGCCTATTGTGGTTTGAGTTTATTGTGCATTTTTATGCACATATGTTTATAAGAAGTGAATTTGTATAACCATGGGGGTTTTTCTATTTTGCTTTTTTTTTTTTCTTAACAACTTTACATCTGAAATCTACCATGCTGCCCAAAGGACCTCGGCAGCACACTTGGCTAGGTGACAAAACTGTACTTCTGATGAACATACTTCACTGCATCTAGATAATCTACCAATGTAGAAAGATTATGAAAACATAAGTTAGAACAGGCTCTAGGAACATTAACATTAATGTATGTGGATAGTAAGCATTTCACATAGACTCAGGAAAGCACCAAGAATAATTCAGATACGATCAATAGAATCTGACCCTCTTAAATCCTGTTCCTGAAAAGTTCTCAGTGATGACAAATCTCTGCATTCATGCTGAGTCTGGCAGACTGTATGTATTTGAAACACAAAGAATCTGGCAATTTAGCCTAAGCTTTTTTTTGTCTATCATGTAAAACTATACCAAACTCTTCTTTGCTGTTTTACTGCAAGCATCAACTCTCTTCTTAGTAGGAGTCCTATATGGATTTTTTAAAAGAACACAAAGGGTTAATTTCTTTTTTCTCTATGCACTTTCCAAAATATTAACTTGAACATGTCTATGAAGACACTGCCTTGAAGATAGATAACATATTTCAAAGTCCTTTGGAAACATGCTGTAATGGACATTTTAAAAATAATTGAGAATCATATTGCCAACATAAAACCAGACAAATATAGATTCTTTGGCAGATCTACATGCATATATCTGCTGAGAGCTATTTGAAAAGTGAAAGTATTATCTTAAAGCCAATCGTCAATCTACACACAGCCAACAAGCCTGTATCTACAGAGAATTAAGCATTAACCAGGACTATTTTTTCACAAAACACTCACTTCTTGTCTTGTGGTCTCAAGGTATTACAGTAGAAATATTAACAAAATTGGAACAATACTGAATTCCATATTGATCTTGGATAGGGAGAAAATGGAACAACAGGGATAGCTTTAAAAAATTAACATTACTGAATTAGAAAAAACCTGTGTATTTATCACATTCTCACAGAAAAATAAATTTTTTTTAGCTCTTGATCTCTCTCAATGCTTTCCTTGATGCTAAAAGTCATGGAAAGGTTTGTCAATGACTGTGAAAATGTGACCCACTGTTCTTACACCTAAGAAAATATTTTGGCCTGAGAAATCAGAAGGCTATACAATTTAATAGTACATATTAGACAGGACTGAGAAGTTTCCTTTTCCAAGCACATGTTTGAGAAAAGTATAATATTTTTTTCTTACCAATACTGTGGATAAATACAATTTTTTTAAGTTTTAGAATGTAATTTAATTTAGGGTTTCCCTCAGGAAAACTATTTTCCAGCGACCTGTTAAGGGGTGGTGTTTGCAGAACTGTAGTAGCTTGGCACTAAGAATTTAGCTGCAGTCATCACTGGCTCTTTCCCTCTCCCTTTCCCCAGGGAGTTCATGGTTCAAACCATGAACTCACCTTTTCAGTGAAATGTATCCTTTACAATGAGAAGGGAGTTTTATCACAGGCTCTTACCTACATTTTTGTGTAGGTGTGTTAACACTGGGTTAATGAAACATGCTTCTGCTAAAACCTGGATGAAGTTCATTAACATTTATTAAAAGCCATGCACGAAGAGAAGAGTGTGTACTGTGTACTGAATTCACTGTTGGCATCCTTAGTTACAATATGGCAAAACCAAAGGTACTTTTTAATACAGTGACAACAAATCCAGTCCCTGTGATTTAATGTTTTGTTTTGTAGGCTGTGTGACCATTCTTAAAAAGGTGTACTCTCATTTAAATTTATGCACTAAATACCTGCTATCAGCTATGCTGTATTTTAAAGTTTTATATTCTTTGTAAGTTGATTTCAATACTAAAATCTGTTACAAATTACTTCTACTTGATTAAATTTTCTTCTGCAGCCTGTCTGTCTCTCCCTGACGTGTCTGACTCAGTAACTGGGAAAGAAGTGTCTTCTATCAATCAATGACAGAAAGTGCTGAATCTGAAAATGCTGACTGAGCACCATGGAGGGCAGTCAGGTTTCTGATAGCAGTCAAGGGAAGTTAAAAAATTTCAATATGAGTGTTAAATGCCTTTTAAAAAGACATTCAAAGATTAATCAGGAAGAAAAAATCGTGCTCAAACAAAAGTGCTCAAATAAAATCATCGATCTGAGATTGGCATTTACAGAACAAAATAAAAGAATTCTATTACCCCAGCTGAACTTTCTTCAATGACAATGACAATGACTAAAATAACAGGGATATGTTTCTCGATTGTCTTCTCAATATTGTACATCAAACAGGATTTTAAACAAACAAGAGTGAGTAAGTAAATATATTACAACCATTTAAGAGTTCATTCATGGATGAATGTTTATAGCAGCATGTAACTTCAGTATTGACTCTCTGATATTATAACTAATTTCCATGAATAACAGCAATGCTATCCATTGCTATGAAACAGTGAATAGCATTCACTTTCATTGTCTATTGATTAATTAGTTTATATGTAAAATATGTGCAGAATTTAATTTGTAATAAATATATACATATGTATAGTAACAGGTTTAATTAGCTGTGGACCTGTACATCCTGTCATGAAAGTATAAAATTATCATTTTAAGAAACAACTATAATTGGCCTGTTTAGGAGGGGCAAATCCTTTCTGTTCAACCTCATTATTTTCCAGGTCATTAATGAAGTTTTCATTCTTCGTATGCAGAAATTAACTATGCAAAATAGCAACTGATGTTGGGAATTGCACATCTGAATATTGAACTAAGTTTTTATTTTGCAATAGTATTTTCTTTATTTTGAGGTCCTTGTTTTCAAGCCATATTTCTGAAAATACTGGCTTTATAAAATGTAGGGAGCTCCCCCGTCAAAGGATTTGGCAAGACCAAAATTGCACAGGTAGTGCCAACAGAAAAGAGCCATGTAGAAGAATAGGAACTGATTTTCTGTAAAGCCAATTGATTTGATAATTGTAGACCATATTGGCAGACAAATTCAAGATGTCATTTAGCAGTGCTTTTTCAAGGTTAATGAATATGCTTGTCTCTGGCTAGTAAGAACAGCATCACTATGGATCACAATTATCTTCTTACAATCATCTGTTGTTTACATTGCACAGAGCAATGTGCCATTTCATAGATACTAAACTACCTATTTTATGTTCTGCCCTGTACAAGGGAACTTTTGCATGCACATGGCAAATGGGCTTCACTGAGTTCCTAACATGAAAATTCAAAGTTTTTAAACAAAAATTCTACTTAGGAGGGGAAAGGACCATGGGCCAAAAGCTGGTTAAGAGCTCTGAAGCTGAACTTCCAGAGAAGGCATTGTTTTCCCTTGGTTAGTGTCCCATTCAGGATGCTTCCAGTCTTTTGTACCAGGACTGTGTAGTTGCAATAAATCGTTTTGCATTGGTGATAGTTAAATTCTGTGACTTTTAATCACCAGCTTAAACTTTCAATGTTAATTTTTTAATGAGTTAGTTATATTCCATCTACACACTGTTCTGATGGAGTAGTCACTATGAAGTGGCAGAGAGACTTTCAAAACCTGGGAAGCATTCTTTAATCATATGTGTACAAGTAACCAGTTGTCATCTTTCCAGTAAAAAAAACCCCAAAACCAACCATATTCCTTGAACAAGAATATTCATCAGCTTGTTACACTTTTTTAGCATATTTGCTCCTAATTTTCTAAGAAATTCATTCATGCTCACAGGAATCACACTTAGAAAAACAGCTTGTTGGAATTAGAGAGAATTTCACTCAGGCTTTCTGCTGAATAGTTTCTAGCATTTTATTTCATAATCACAGGTGTTCATACCAATAAAATTAAGATAATAAAAGAATGGTCTTGCAGACTAGATCTTGCATTCAAATAAACACTACTGGTATCTTTCAAAGTCGTTTTTCATTACTTATCACAACATATATTCATTATTGCACTGTTTTGAGACATTAGAGATCCATAATATTAAATTGATCAAGATCAAACTCTCAAATTAATAAGAGTTATAAGATATGACAAAATAAGGAACATTGCTCTCTGTCCATGACCAGAAAATAAGCTAAATTGTATTCTAAAGGAAACATAGACATTAATGTATTTTTCCTGTTATTACCAAAGCCTTTACTGGCTAAGTTTCAAAAAACAACAATAATAACATACTCTCATAACATGTGTAATTCACACATAGTAAAAATATAGTAATTCACACTGGCTGGAAGTTCCATCACATATTTCTGTATTTTATGATTTTATGCAGTACAGTAGTGAACAAATACAATCAAAAACAAAGTAATGTATCTTAAAATGTATTTCTTTGCTTCTTCTTTGAGAAGCATAATTTTGTTGTGATACTACTTCATAGTATGCTTGTAAATGCTCAACAGTGCATTTGGTAAAACTAGTATAGTCTAAGTAATGCACAATTTCATTAAAATACAGTTACAATATCTTAATCTAAAATGTGGAAGTATTTATAAGTGTACAGAAGTATACAGACTAGTAAGTAATGAATGTTGAAAAATTTACTTCAGAAAAATAGCAAGATATATATCACTCATGAAAATAATATCAAAACTCACTTATTTTTCACCTTCCAGTGGGAAGAACTTATTCATTCACTTTTAAGAGTGGAGTTTAATCTGTGTGTTCTCTACACTATTCTCAGTCTTCCCAACAGAAATGCTGTTAATGTAGCTCCTCTTTGCCACTGTGAAACCCTTTGCAAAATGAGCATAAATACCTGAGGATACCTGCACCTGTCAGCACCAAAACCAGAAGAATGGCTAAAAAGTACTAATATATACTTGTTGAACAGTAAAAATTAAATATATTTTTCATATAAAAGCTTTTCTGATACTTGAAGAACAGTAGTCTACTAAAGTTTACTCAGGCAAGGGTTGAAATGTGACTCTTCCCCTTCTCCCAAAATGTATTATTTTCAAGTGGACAATGATAGAAAACAAAATGGCAGAAAACAAAATATTTGAAAGTCTAAATGTTTTCAACTTCCCCCCCTGTCAAATAATGCATTGTCACTGTTATCCAAAGTACAGAATCTTCCCACTGCAGTGATAAGAGATTTTAAGATGAAAGGAGAAATTAGCCTTTTAAAATATTTCCTTTTCTTTTATATTTGTAAAGTGATAGAAACTATTTCTTTGAAAAGTTAGGTCAGTATAACTTAGTGATTAACTTTATTTTTCTATTTCTCCATCTTTCCTGGGAAGCAACAAACTATAGTTGCACCCATCTAAAAAAATATCATTGTAGAATTTTCTAGCGTACAACTCAAACCAGTGGCCAAGTATCATGGGCAATTGGATTACTCATTCAGTTAGTCTTATCAATGCAAATGTAACAACGTAAAAAATAGGACAGAAAACAATTTTAATTTGAATGCATTTTTTGGCTAGTGACACAGAATATTTCATATTTACATACCAGTATAGTCTTGTGGAAGAGTGAGAATTGCAGTGTAATGATCCAGAGGCAAAAGGGGGAATATGCATGTGGTGATGTAAAACTGAAAGAATATAGTACTTGGGTATTGACAATAAAAGTGCTTGGCTGAAAAAGCAGCCACGATGCTTAATGAAACATAAATTAACAATATCACTATATCTGGCTGAAATATTGTTCAAATTTAGGTGAGAGCACTTGGGTTCCAGTACTAGAGTCTGACATAACTTTTTCTCAGTACCTACAGACATTAGGCAGTTCACGTTGAACTGAAGTCCAGATGTTGTTCTGAAACTTGATGCCAGAAATAGGTTTTGCTTTAGTTCAGAAACCATTTCAATGATTTGTTCAAAGCTCAAATATCAAAAAAAAAAAAGCATTTCTTGGTTTGCTGCTTGAACTGTTTTGTCAAAGTACGTAGCTATTAAGTCTAGCATCATGCCATTTGAAGATTGTGACTGTGAAAAAACAGCTATTTACATAAATGTATTCAGCCATTTTTATGCAGTTTCATTTTTAACTGCATTGATTGCTATCAGCTCTGCTAGATTGCTTTCTTCTAGTCCAATTAAGTTCAAAAAAATCACTGACTAGACTTTCTCAAAGGAACAAAATTATTGATCATCATATTTCAATACTGGCTCACCACATCCACTGTAAGAAGTAACTGAAATCTTAACATGTACTTTACTCTTGAAAGTACTAAATGTGATAAGAAAAATATCATTACCTACAGCTATCACATGACTGGTGCAAACTGTGCATCTGATCCAATTCCCAATAATGTCAATGGCAATGTTTCCATTGATGTCACTGGCACAAGGTCAGTTCCTGCAGGGGAAAGCTGTGTCCTTCTGTAATCGGTTGAAAACAAAATGAAGTCAGAATATTACACTCTCCTCTCAGGTAGTGGTGACTAAAGGAATTTTCTTAAAATATTTCACAATAGTTTCATGGTTTGGTTTTTTTACAGTATAATATCCTCCTTCTGTCAGTGCCTACTCTTGAGAAAAGGTAAACTTTAAAAGTGAAGAACTGCAATTACTTGTCATTATGGCAACCAGGCAAGTCTGGTTAGTCACTGTTCTGCACCTAAATGCCTAATGTGTGTTTTAGGCCAGAAAGAAATGGGGGAGAGAATACTGATACTGGAAAGCATGAGAAAACTTAAGTCAGTGCACAGACCTTACTTAATGAGGAGTTAGGATGGAACACAAACATTTATATTTTTAAATTATAAAAGTTCTGAACACAGTCTTTCAAGGAGGAATGTGCTGACTTAAGGAATATGTTACATTCTTTAACATTTAGCTCTTCGCAACAAATCCATAGTTCATCTAGACATCCTGGTCATATCTAGTCAAAGCAAAAGGGCTTCCTAAAGAGTGTATGACAAGCTTCACATCTCAAAATTAAAACACGAATATTTTTTCTAATATAATTATGAAAAAATCAAATTTCCTATTTTGAAAATAAAAAATTCTTTTGCAGTTGCAAAGGATCTCTGCAGGACCTTATTCCTGCTTTCTTCCTTTTAAAATTATGATCAGAAGGGAAGATGAACAACTAAAATAGTAGATTACTTTCAAATATTTGTTCCCATAGGCATATTTTTTTCCCCAGAAAAATAAAAACAATATGCCATTTATTTTTTTAAAAAAAATTCAAGGATTGAGGGAAATACTTTTTTTTAATCATGTGGGTTTTTTATTTTGGTTTGAAGGAGCAAGAAAGCAGTCAAATGAGGAAGAAAGAGCAAAACACCCAAAATAAGGAAATGCATAGATGTAGTTCTCTGGATCTCAATTGCCCCTCAGTTTTGCCTTCTGGCAATCTGGTTTGTAGAGTCATATTATTGTTGATCATACCTTATTTAAGCCCACGTTTCCATAAACTACGTAAGTATTGCTTTCACTGAGAATCATTACATCCCATACAGACCTTACATTCACTTCTTGTTGGCTTACTGCTTTTTCAGAGATTGCAGCAAGGTCTCTGTCTCTCACAAAAACTCCAGACGTGAATTAATTCCAACAAACATTCGTTCAGGAAAAAGTCTGTTCTATTGAAACATAAAAGCATAGTGCATTTTAGTTGCTCTTATTGTGCAGGTCTGATTAGTAAAGCCATTTTGCCAGCACCTGTCATTCTTGCAAAATTTCAGACCCACTTGTAAGAGTGATGATATATTATATGCTCTTCTATCAAACAGTTGTCCAGCAAGTCAATCAAATATGCAGCAAGTCAATGAGAAGAGCTTCATTTTCAATCATCTACTGCATTTTCACTGTTTGGACAAACAGTAAGACATTTCTAGTCATGCAATATTCAGCCACATTATCAAATCCATTCTTTTTTCCAACAGTGAAGAAAATATCCTTAAAGGTGAAATCTGCAGCAGCAGTAAATTTGACACCATTTTTGAGTAATGCACTAAACAGCACACTGATCAAAGGTGACAGGGAAACCATCTTATTATTTTATTTTGCAAACCCCTTTCTCCCCACTCACAAGAGGCAGCTCGAAGAACCAGTTTGTAACAATGTTCTCAGTTGTTTAAGTAGACCTTCAATAATCTTTCATGGTTATTTCACTTACATGATGTGCATGTGAAAATGACATGTAAATGTCTCCCAGCTGTCTTCCTAAGCTTAGACTAAACTGGGGGACAGCAGAAGAGAGAAAGGAGTCGGTTCATACCTGGCAACCTCTTACCTGTTAGTGCATGGCTTCACTATAGGGTACAGGTACTATGTTGTTTGTTTGTAAGTGAAATGTATAAGTGAACCTTTCTGTTCAGGAGGAACAATCAGAAGACCAACAATAACTTACAAGAAGTTATTCTACTGAGGGGCATTAAAATAAATTATATAAGTTACAGTAACATGTAAGAGTCATGTCCTTATTGAATGCCCTCTAGTAGGAAAAACACTAGCCTCAAAATCCTTGATAAGATGATGCATGGTTTTTAGGCAATCCTGAGTCCCAAGATTTAAGATCAAATGCCAGTCCAAACAAGTGCAATGCTCCAGACAGACAAATGCATCAACTGGGCACAATTGAAAGAAGGAATACACACTGAGAAAAGATTCAGGAACTAAAGCAGGAGTCACCCCCAAGGCATGAAAGCAAACTCCAAGGCATCAGGATTAACCTGCAGTAGATCTTCCAAGCAGCAGTCAATCATTGCACCTTAACTAGTGGTTGCTCTGCTGTCATGTGGAACTGAAAATATCCAAAGGTTTCATGCAAATGAAAAATAAAGTGGCTGTAAATAGATAGATGGCTTAACAGAGTAGTAACTCTACAGTGCTGCTCATCAGAAGTATTTTTAATATTTTGCTATGCAGTATAACAAATAAATGGGGCATGGGCAATGAAACTTCAAAGGAGGAAAGAGGGTTTTGTAAATGTAGTGAAAAAACATGAGAAAAACATGCATGTTCAAAAAGTTAAGTTAACAAGACATTAGAATCAAGGACTGCATCAACTGATATTGTCACATAAAATATTAATGTTGTTTAAGGGAGAATCAAATTGAGTGTGGTTACAGGCTTCAGTGACAGGCAGGACAGCAAATGTTTTCCAGTTATCAAAAAGAAGTGTGAGACAGGAGTAATTAAGGGTTCTGTGCTAGTTTCTCTAGGCTTGTGGCATTGTTAGAGGAATTGTGAAAATGACAGGAGAATTTTAATTTTGGATATAGAGCCACATCTGTAAAACAATGCAATTTTTCAGTATCAATACAGAAAGGAAACTTAATCTTAGGGGAAAAAAATGTAAACTTAGAAGTGTCATGACCCTGTCCAGACCTTTCCAAACCAATGCAAATCCAGCATGAAGTTGATTTCTGCCATCTTTGGGGTCACTGGCATCACCAGCAATAACAAATGCCAAATGACAGTCGGATATCACAAACATTTATGGAAACAATGGCTGCCTTCCTGGTCAACTTTAGAAACCCAAGACTTCTGAAATTACTTTCACACATCTCTGCAACTTAGACTGAAAGCCAGGCCATTTCTTCAAACTCATCTCAATGATTTAAACACTAAGGTTGTCTCCAAGCTGACCAAAGGACTACAACGACCTGAGAAATAAGCATTTCTCAGTTTGAAGAAGTGTTGAAGTTTTGTTGGTTTTGTGGTATGTTCCCTTCCTGGAAAAGAGAAAATGTGGCTGATAGAAATGTTGTAAGCAATAGCAGAATTTGATGAAAGCCTGTATTTCCAATGCAAAGCCATTCTCTTTTGAAAATTGACTCCAGCTGATGTATTAGCTGTTGTTTGTGTGCTATTCCTTTACTTGCTGTCAAAAATAAAAATATCCCTAACGGATTTTCCTCTGACTAAAACACTGAAGAATACTTTAAGAATGATAGAGCTCTTATTGCCACAAGCAAAAGTTGAACCACTTCAAATAGTATTCTACAAAATTTGTTTATCCTGAGGAGTATCTTGTCATCTGTGAAATGAGTACAGAAAGCTGAAGGGTAAAATATTTTTAAGTGGGAATACTCACACCAGCAACTCACTGTTATTACAAGTTATGTTCTGATTGAATCACTGGTCTATTCATACAGATCTAAGAGCCATTTAGTAGAAAACACAACTCTCAAAAAACTTTTCTGCTATTTTCAGTATATACTGCAGAAATATAGTATTACTGTCCCCTATTCTTTTTTCATAAGCTGCTATGGTAACTGAGAATTAGCTGACGTGAATACACTGTAAATTCTCTTTGTCAAATAAACAGAAGTGAGCAAGGCCTTTAATGAGATTTATACCTTTAACATTTTCAATTTCATTCTATATTTTATAGATTAATTTTGCATACTGCATCCTGAGATTGGTTTTTAGAGTTTTATATACATAGAAATATACATATAACTCTAAAAACCACCACTAATAATAATACTAATAATACTAAATAATAAAACATATACTCAACATAATACTTCTTGGAGAAAGCAAGGTTATGTCACAATTCTGAAACAGGTCTCAAGGGGCCGTGTGAGTCTTATTCTATAGTGTTTTAGTAACACTTGTTATGTTTCCCAATATCTGATCATTAGTTTCACTATGCATAATAAACACAGTCATCCATTGCCTTAGGTATTAAAGACGAGAGGGGGAGATGTTTAAGACAAGAGGAGAACTTCCCCCTGTTCCCCACAGCAAAAACCATTGGAAATTGTATAGCTGTTTCACCAGTGCACATTGCAAGATGAAAACAAGGTTTTGTTCCTCTCTCCATTCTTCAACACACTGCAATGAATGAGGTTCTGCTGCAGCAAGGAGAAAGGTGTGACTTTCAAAACAGTCTGCTTGTTGGAGAAGAGCTTAAAGAGCACCACAAAGATCAGAAGCCACTAATTGAACTCTAGCAAACCACAAGGCAGTCAAATCCTCACTGTATATGGCCTGAACAAATGCTTGGTGGTAGCCGTGGGTCCTTACAGTAATGGCAGCAAAATACAGGCTTTCATGAAAGGAAACACTTGTGTCAGTCCCACATTCACCAGAGAAGCAAATGGATGACATAGCTAGAGCAAAACTAATAATCTGAACAGCTCAGCAACTCTGTGGCACATGAACTGCCCTTGCTCTCAAATCCTTAGGAGAAGGGATCCTTGCTACCAGTAGCTTGGCAGAGGAGTGCATGAACAGTCCTGTGTAATAAAAAGCAGTCTCCCCGTACAGTATCCTCTGAAGCAGGGGAAATTATCATTTCTGGGGGACATAGATTGCTTTTTAGAATAGTTAATCCAAGTACCTGACTGAGGTCTTTCATGGCACTCTGCTTCTGGACAGTCTGGGAGACAGTCGAGAGATGGATTTAAAAGAAAAAAAGTTAAATTTGACCACAATATTCTATATGCACATTACTGCTAACATAGCCAGACTAAATAATTTTTAAAAGTTGGTGCACATCATTATTACAGTTAGAAATTTTGTATTACAGTTGCATTTACAGTCCTAAAGAGAATATTTAGTAAGTAGAACTGTACAGTGGTACATAGAAAACAGAAGGAAAAAACAGTATCAGTGTTTTGGAAAATGGTGGCTGTAAATCTGCAGTAAGTCAGGGCCAGATTTTGAGAGGGCTATTCTTTCTTGGCTAAACCTCCTCTCTTATGAGTAATATTTTGCCTTTTTCATTGAATGTGTATCTTCACCTTCCAAAAGAGAAGCTGAAAAATGTTGCCTTTCTGACTGCTGTGATGCAACATAATTAATGTACATATACATAGCAGAATGCATGGTGCTTAATTTTGTAGTTGATAATAAACTTACCTACTTCTGCCAAAGTAATTCCACTTTTTAATAGATTAAGCGACAGATTAAGGTCACACATTACTTGAACAGAAGATAATATTTATACACACTTCAAAATTCAAAGTAATTTTCTTCAAACTTGTATATTTTTAAGGAAGTTAGTGGTGAATACCTCCATACGCTTTTTTTTTCTTTTTGCCACTTCCTCAGACTTGGTACTAGTAGGCAAATTCACAACTTCTGATAATATTATTATTGTTGTTGTTGTTGTTGTTGTTGTTATGTTTTTTATTTTTTTGTTGAGAGACAAAAAATCAGGTACCAAACTCGCACTGAGAGAATGCTTCCACTCTGTTTAACCAATACAAACCAGTACAAACCTCCACATCTAGGAAGTTGTGTGTATATGAGACTACTTATATATTATGAATATATATATACTAATATAGTCAGTTTTTAGGCATTTAATTCCTCTTTTTTCTGGCTAAGACACAACTAAAACAATAGAGATATAAGTTTAATTTTTGTTCGGTTTAATTTTTTTTTTTTTCAGAAGGATGAATTAGGTGCTTAATTTAATATTTGTAATTACGAGTATGGAAGGAGAGGAGTTGTCTCAGGAACAGATTCCCAGTCGTTGTGGCTGGGTATCATTGGAGTACACAAAGTACACATCACATCACAAATATTAAAGTGCTTTGCACCAGATGGAGTATGTAAACTAAGCTGAAAGACAAAGCCTCAGCCAGGCAAAGACTTGCCTTTGAGACAAAGAGCATAGCATCAAAATTTCCTTAAATACTCTCAATTATAAAAATTATTGATAGTCTCATTTGAAGTGCCTTGCTTGGAAATTCAGGTATAAAACAGAAGAAAAGTCTTGGTAGACAGAAAAATTCAATGTATAAAAGCAACCTCTGCTTAACTTAACTTTCAGAATTTGTAAATAAATTTAGCTATTTAAACTATGTCTCATGTTGTGTTGTTTCTCCTCTTTCATAATAAAACCTGCTCCTCAAGGATATCTGTATCCAAAGTACCTATGCCGTAATGTAGACTATAATAGCCCTCTGTGTTAAGAGGAACAGGGACAGAAATAGATACTGTATGACTAAATGCTGATTGACAGTTCCTTCGCATGCTCAAGTCTTCTCAAACAAAACTGCAATGAAAAGACTTTATATCATACTACTCAAGAGATAGTAAAATGTGTAAACAACTGTAACCCTGTGGAAGAAAAAATATACTTTATTATTATCATGACACACTGAAACATTATTTTTCAAATACATTAGCCAGAGATCAAATTATTCAGAGATTAATGAGAAAGGAACTGTTCCTTCTCAATTACCCATTAAAATGCTGTTTCTAGCAAAAAAAATCACATGGAAGACTGTTACTATGTAAATACTTAAAGGAAAATATTTTCATGGCATGTGAGAAAGAAACAAGAGGAAAACAGTAGAGAGACAGTGACTGAAATGTCTGCCAGGTACATATCCAAGACAGCTTAAAAGCCCTTATGAAATGAAACCTAGCTTTTGAAGCTGTCAGAGTTTACCACCTTGATACGTTATTGTACGAGTCTGAAGAATTCCTTGACAGAAGAACTTTTATAAAGAGCAGCCGAGACACTAGGAAAAGCATAGGGCCTCTCTCACAAAATAATGGTTTATAATCACACACATGATAAAGAAATGTATCATCTTAGTGACTGACAGACTCATAAGTGCACAGGCAAGACAACTGGAGCCACCACAACCACTGGCTCTCAAAGCTGGCAAAAGACCTATCAACATTTCTGTCAGAAATAAGACCATTTACAAATTGGTGCCCCAATTCTCTTTCACCCCTGCCCTATTTGCTTCCTGTATTTCGTTGTCTTGTGTTAAAGCCTAAGAAATAAATACTAGGTAGAAACTTCTAGCCTATTAGAGAGCTTTAAATGGAGTCTGAAAAGATCTTAAAATAATTTAAATAATGAAAAAGAAAAAAAAAACCTGCTTATTTTTTTGTCCATAAGTGACAACATGCTTTTCTTGAGGAGTAAAAGGGCCAAGAACAAATAGAAAAAAACCCCAGATAGGTCATGTAACTGGGAATATTATATGGATGCTTTTTAAAAGCTCAAAAAGATCTTTACCAGCAACACTGCAAGGCAATCTTTGAGGCACATATAAATAGAAGGGGAGCCTTTAAGTGCAAAAAGAATAAAACATGCAAAACTGTTCTTAAAAGACGGTAAGAAAATAATTACATTTTCTAAGAATGTGCATGCAGGTAGATAATGACTGGAAAAATGGGTGAAAAAAAACCTTAATAAGGACCATAAAAATTAAAAAACAACAGGGTCCTGAAGACAGCTTCCTTGGTACCGAAAACTTTTGTTCTGACCAGATGCAACCACTTATGATCCTAAAGATAGATTAAGCCTGGCATATACTCCTAAGTGTGGTTACAAAAGAAAAGGAAAAAAAAAGGCAATTTCTGCAGCACTTCCATTTGATTTCACTAACATTGTGGTTGTTTCTGTATTTATGATTACACCCAAAATGTAAATGTTTCACTCATGTTGCTTGTCTTGAGAATTCAATTTTACTGTTACGCCAGTAGAAATTATGTTGCCCCCCAGGGAGATGAGAATCAGTAGATAAAGGCTTGGGTCTCTTCTCACTTAAGACTCTAAGCCATGTTTTATAACTAAATTTGTGTCAATTAGAAATAATTTACTTAATTTAGTAGGTCATGCCTTTAATACCAAGTACTTTTGAAACTGTGACAAGTGGAACACAATCTCATCCTTTCCCAATCCACCAAATTCAGTGAAATTTGAGTTTATGGAAGATATTTGTTAAGAAGCTGTACACAGAGGGCCAGGAAGTACTCTGGAGTCATAAGGGTGAAAGTGTAAACAAATATGGAGCACAAAAAAGCTAATTATCAACTACTGTCAATTATCCTTCACTATTTTCTCCTATTCTTCGTTGTTTGATTTTCCAAATGGTGTTGTCTTAATCAAAGTAGACACCTTTCAACCATGCGAGACATGCCCTCAAACCCTAGAACAGCAAATAAAGCATAACAATCTAAAAATTAACTGAAAAATCATACAAAATTCAGACTAAAACAACCTGTGCTTTCACCTATGACATTATTCAAGTTTTACCTAGGTGTACTTGAAAACAAAGTTCCTTTGTACAGTTTAATGACCTGACAATATAATCTCACCTAGCCAGTCTTGGAGCACATCATCTACTGCTTCTTAAATGATCGTGTAATAGAGCTATCACATATGCAGGTTGTATGAATACACAATTCAAACTCTCTAAGAATTGTACTTGGCATTATTTTTCAGAATTACAGCTCACCAAACAGGTCCAAACATGAGCTGCCGACCCTTAGGCTTCCAAAAGGCATGAATCATGTCATAGAAGAGTTGTCAGCTTTACAGGAAAATTACTCAGTTTGGCAAGTACATAACCTAGTGCATGCACAGTTGGTATAGTGCATCTGGAACATATATAATCCTCCCTGTATTTGCATGCACCTATTTTAGAGTATACAAATTAACACCTCAGGTATTCCTGAGTAATTAGGGCTTCAGAAACATTTTTACAGTTTACAACAGTCGCAGGACTGTTCAAAATGCATAGGTAAATAGGAATCTAATCCTGAACTCCTCAACATGTAACATTGTTTCAGCAAGATAAAAGTAACACTCATAAAGGAAATTACACTATTTTCTTTAAATTCAGTTAATAAAGTTGGCTACACAGATGTAAGATCATCCAGGTTCACTTCTACTACTTCTTACCAGAACCCCACACTCAACTAGGAAGAAGTTGCTTATTTTGAGCAACCAAATGCACCATCACTTAACAGAACTTGGCATTGAAGGAAACATGAGAATTTATTCCGCATGGAATGGGACTGAATATGCAGCACATAGGTGATAAGGCACTGCCGCCAAGTACCAAAAGTAGCCTAGGGTTTTAACTTGGGGTGAAAATATGCAAAAATCAACACAAGAAGGCCAATTATAAATGCAACAAATGCTCTTTAATTACAGTTTAATTGATAGTCAATCTGTAAGTCACCACATGTTCTATACAGAGGGGAAAGAATCTGACCAAAGTGAATATAACCATTATTCTCAAGTAGTAGGATAGCAGGTAAGTAATCTTGCAACTGATATTTCAAATTAATTCCTGTGGAAATTGCATAAAACAGGCTATTAACCCAAATATTTATTTTGTGTTTGCTGAATATCAATGCATCAAGAAGAACTTCCAACAAAGATCTAAACCCTAAAATTTCTCCATTAGTTGAAATTGGTTACATAGATCAAGCGCTTTTCAGGTACACAGGTATTTCCTCTCTTGAAGAGGCTGACCAGATCCCAACATCCATATGATACTGCTGATGCAAGTATGCCTAACAGATCATAACAATGAGGAAAATCATCCAGTGGCCCAGACCCAATTTAGCACTTTTCTTTCCAAAGCATTTTCAACTATGAGCATGGGATTGTAGCTTGTACTAGGTGACTCCTCTGGCAGATGTCTGGTCTAAGGTCAGCACAAAACCTCCTTCTTCAGTTTCATTTTTCACTCGCTGTGTGTAACAAAAGAAGAGCTAGAGTTAGCATTTTAAGGCACTTTTGAAAACATGGTATTGGAAAGCTGAAAGAAATCATTAGCACTGATTCAGTGCTTCTTAAAACTAATCTTATGTATAAATATATATATACACATTTGTTTTCACAATGAGTGCTTTAATGCTCCGTCTTAAAACTAAGCAAAACCCCAAAACAAAAAAAGCCCAGCACTGATGAGCAATCTTGCAATAACGAATCAGTGTGCACACATGAGGGAAAAACAAATGCAGTTGGGAAACAGATTTTGGTGTCAAGTTTCCCCAAGTGTTGTTATAAATATCAGGAAATTAAAAAATGCTCTTAAAATGCATGAACATTATTTAGGTCTTTAATCTGGAAGGGGCATGATTGATTTTGCAGGGTGGAAACTGCCAACTGTACCAGTGCCTGCAGATGGAAGGGGCCGGCACATAGCTGCCAATTTCAGGGAATATATTTCAACTACTCTCTAAAATGGATTGCAAAAGCTTGTTGTCTTCTGCTTGCTCCTCCAGGCTCATGCTGCACTAAACAGCTTAGGGGGAGAATGGCATCAGTCTTTTCCTGAAACAAGAACAAGTCACAGAACATGATTATTTTAGAAATGCCAAAAAATTAAAAACCTAAACCTCTGAGAGCAATGGTGCCACAAACTGAACAGGAAGTAGCAGCCAACTCAAATTTAAGTCTTGCTATTTACACAATGGCCATTTTGAACCACAGTGAGAGGAAAACTGACCTTTAAATTTAAAGTTCCCTTTTGCATCCTTATAAATTGTCATACAAGGCAGAACATTTTCTGGAAACACAACTGCACTGTCTGAAACACATTCTTGAAGTTCCTCTTGCACTGTTAGAAAGCAGTAAAATATGAGAAAGAAGATGTAGACTAATTTTTCAAATAAGACCATATTTAAATACAAATACTCTTAAATCTCAGCTTCCTCACTTTCCTAGATGTCTCAGATTTGAAAATCTGGTTCCTGATAAAACATTTTGGATCGTGCAACTTTAGACTATCAGAGCTCCAAAGCTTCTCATACAGCCATTATGTCAGTGTAAAGAGAATCACTTTTTTTCCCCAAAGTATCAAACTTGGCTTCTTTTGTCCTTTCATTTGGGTAGAAATGCATGTCTTCCAAATTTTTGTCTTAGCTCTTCTCTCATACTAAAAAAATACTTTCCAGTGGCAAAAGGAAATTAAGTAGTGCAAAGCCATCTTTCTAAGCCATTTTCTACAGCTTTGTTCTTTCAAAGATTATCTGTTCTCTTTCCTTCTACTTTGCACTGCAAACTGTGCTTATGCCAGCACCTTGTTAAACTGATTGCTGAGTCTTTTCCTCTGGAATTTAGCACCACTACATCAGGTTAGCAACAGAGGCTGTCTCAAATATCTTGTGTTAAGGACAGATCTGAAAAGTTATCTGCACTGTGGAGTAAAGCTGTTTTGCTGGCAGCAAGAATACTAGAATGGATATAAAGTGTCTTGAGGAAAATTGTCTTTAGGTCTGCATCCCATTAAAGACATTTGAGTGGTATTTTGTCCCACTGGTTCCAGCAGGGGCAGAACATCATCCCTGCTTTAGTTCTACTGGTATAATGCACATCTACATATGTGACGTGAAAATAACTCATTCTCCCCTTTTTAAGGATTCTTCATCTATACTCTTTTTTATTTATTTACAGATCTCATTTGCAGACACTTGTGCCACTAGAGAAACAAAATTTCTTGTTCACATTCCTCCCCAGTACATAAGACAAAGCAAGGTGCAAGATAAGCCCTTTGCTTTCTTTCTGAAACACTCCTTTCATGCTCACTGCAGGTTTGTGAGATACACTCTAACATCATTTGTTACATATTTCATACTGCAATGCCATGCTTGATTACATCAATCTATACAAAACAGAAACTGGCAGCCAGTCTCCCAATTTCTGCCAACTGTAAAGGTTAACATGTACGTTGGCATAATGTGGGTGTGTAAATAAGGGAATTTGTGTAGTCCTTTATTTAGCAATGTAAGAAAACATATTTCAGGTCGGAGATGAATAGTTTTCCTTCCCTCCAGGTGTCTATTTTCTATTTTGGAAATTTCAAGGAAGGGATTAAACATGCACAAGCACTACTTAGCAACAAAACACTAAGGAACCATACTGTGTGTACTATAACTTCATTTCATAAGACTATCATCACAAACTGCCAGTATTTCATCACTGCCAAGATGTCTTTGGAGAGAGACAGAAGAAGTCAAGGAAGTGGCTCTCAAGACACCCCCAATAAGCTCTCTGCCATCACTCAAGCCTCCCATAAGGCAAGTTCACCATTCCCAAGGATAATAAACAAATTTACTTCTCGACCAACAACCTTTAAGAAAAAAAAATACTTGCCCAATCAAGCAGATTTATTGTTTCAATTTTGCACCTTTAGAAGTTCTTACTATTGAACAAGACATAAATCAGCAACTGTCTTATACAAAAACTGTCAGTATAAAATAAAGTTATATGTGTTTTTATATTTGTAAACTAAGTATTTTCTAATCTGATGCAGAAATCCAGAGTAAATTAATCTAAGGTAACTGATATTTCTCTTGACATTTTATTCTGGAATTGCACAAAATAACCAAACCATTTGGCATGAATAAGCAGTCATGTAACAGTTGGGATAAAAAGGAATTATTGATATACCTGTGCCCGTTTGTTCAGAAGCTTGGTTTGTTTAGCAATTTGTGGTGATGACTAATAAACAAAACATTCAAATAAAGATCCATGAACTTTAAGCAACAACAGTACCATATTTGCCATCCTTCTATATGTACTTTACTGTCTTCCATGAGTTGTAAACTATAGCAATGCATTCCTCTGCTAAAGTATTAGAGAGCAAAAAAATTACAAGTCGTATAAATGCAGGCAGTAGTCAGAAGGTAAGTGCTTTCAAAGGTCCTAGTCTCCTGAGTCTCCAGGATAAAATGGAAGAACAGAAGGGAAAATTTAAGTGTGCAGCACTCATTAGAGTTGGCATGAAGGTGATCACACCTTTAAAGCTGACTGTGTAATGGCTTAAACATTGAAGGAGCACTAGTCCAAAAGAAAGGCAGTGTCTATATACTCAGCAAAGTACTTGCAACAAATGACATGTCTTATGCATAATCACCTCTGCTTAAATACAGAACATTAGTTCAAGACTATCCCTACCAAGAATCAAAAGCCTGAAGAAACAGAAAATACTAAATTGAGACTTCATAGAAGTCCTACCTACATCTACAGCTCTACCTTTAACAAACATGACTACGCAAAAATAAGTTTTCTGTTTAATAAGCTGTGAATCCAATGACATTGTTTTTGTGCTGTTTTGCTGTTGTGATTGTAACGTAAGGGTCAAACACTTATGTTACAATCACAAAAACTATATATTCTTAAAGCAAATGTGATGAGCATGAAAGAAACCTGTATCACTTTAAAATGTATAACCTGTGGCTGCGTATCTCTAACACTACTGGTACAAGCTGCACACACACCCTTACAAAGTGAAATGTATTTGTGTTCAGTGTACCTGCAACTGTCTCTAGAAAGAAAGGGTAAAATTTGTAGAATGTAATTATAGAATCAAAGAAGTAGAGCAATAGTAAATGTGAGAGACTTTCAGTTGAAAATGTTGGCTGAATGTTATGAAGTATTCTCCAAACAAAATGGCCAGTTGGAGAAAGGAAAGTATAAATTCTATGGTTTAGGTGTGTTGCTGCAAGAGCATAGATAATTTTTCTTATATTCTGAAGTGCAATGCCAAAGAAAAAAGATTTTCTGATGTGACTAATAAAAGCAAAGGCTCAAGTGCTACAGGAAGAATTGTGATTAGAAAAAAAAGGAAAATATTTGCAATGGGATCCCTAGAGCCACTTATTGAAGAACTACTTAAGAACTACTTATTGAAGACACTTGTAAGTCCAAACAATATTCCAGTATGCTTACATTGGGCCAGAGCAAAAAAACATTTAGATTGAAGGTTCTAGTGATAAGAAAACATGAGAAAATGCCACCATCTGATCAACACTTAATTAATTTCAGTAAATATGGAGCTATTTTAGTATGTCAGAATATGAATATACTGCAATTATTTTTCTTCTCCAGGGTAAGACTAATTTCTTGAGGAGAAATTATGTTCATCTTTACATATATTACTGCAAAATTTATAATGAAAACCTACATCAGAGATTAAGCTAGCATGTGTTAAACAGATTCTTAAAAATGTTTAAGTATTATTATCTTTTCTGTTGTGAATATAAGAACATAGATAGACTAAACCTTTCTATACTAGGAAAGTCAGTTAACTAAATGGCATTTGTAAAGATCAGCTCAGGAACTGCAAGTACTGCAACTGCATATTTGCACAGTGCATACCAGAGTGGACCCTAATATCACCGGCAGCCTCTAAACACTACTGTACTATTGCTCTTAATAGTAATAACAACAACATTCATCTTACTGGATACAGCAGTTCCTATTTTTGTATTCACAGTAAAGCTTTAAAAATTTTCAAGGCATTTTCAGAGGCACTTTTTCTTAAAGATAAAAAAAAAAATCCCAAGTGTTTAACTATAATCACTATTGGGAAAATACATTAGTAATGTACACTTTACAGCACTTCTGAAAAGCTACACTCCTAATACCAGGTAAATGATATATGTTTTAGAAACACTTATGAATGCCTATTCACTTATTAGTCTGGCATGGCCTCAAAACAGTATTGGCTAAACAATAGTGCTTCCATCATGGTTTTGTGTACGGTCAATGAAGTAAACAACATGCATTTTTTTAAAACGCTTGAATGCATGCTTACACAGCAGTTTATTCAGATCCATTATGGACATCCAAGTAAATAAATGTTCTAAAGTCCATAACTATATATTTTGTAAATACAGTGCTGCTACTTTCTACAGAATAAATAATAGGCACTGTAACAATACCACAAGCACAGGGGTTTATCCAACAATGTACTTCAACACAAAACAGATTTCCCAACTTCTCACCGGCATTTTCCCCTGCCCCACATCATTTCTTTGTTTTGTTTTTAAAGAAAGGTGCTAAAGGAGAGAACATTACCTTTCAAGAAGCTGTTACTTTTTGAGCTTACATAACCATTATGAGAAATAATAACATGAAAGGAAATTTTTTCTTGAGAATCCCTGTAAAACAGTAGGCCCTTTTTTGATCTCACCACCTTACTTTGACCACCAGCTGACTTAGATGAGTTCTGCAGTTTAGAGCCACAGTTTTACATTAATGGCATTTGCTGCTCTGAGTAATTGCTCAGTAAACATTCAGGAAGGGTTTTGTGTCTGAGTACAAATACCAAAGGAGGGCAAGTTCTTTAATAATCATTAATAATGCATAGCTAAATGTGGGTGAGAGCTTGCCTTTTGCAGCCATCCTGAAGCTCTTTAACCTTTATTCTTTCATTCATTTTTTTAGGAGTGCTACCAGGACGAATTATACTCTAGGAATGAAACAAGTAACTATTAATGAGAATTGCAAATAGAAAAAGGGATAAGATTAGGATCTCATATCTATTTTGTATGAAGCTGGGAGCCATTAAAGGAGGATGAAAAACTGATTTTGGCTACAATCTGTGCCGCAATGACAAAAAAAAATCCCAATTAATTCTTCACAGGCCAGGAAGTGAAGAAAAGATATGGATAGAGGGGAACAAAAAAGAGGGAGAGAGCCTAATCAAGAAGGGTTCTTCAGCAAAAGCACAAGACAGTAAGTTAGATTTTCTTGAGTGTATCAGGATGTCCCATAGATATTTAAGATAGGCTTTAAACAGTCAAAGTAGATAAACTAAGGCTTTTGACTTTTAGATGAGCTTTCCTTCCACCTGGACCCCTTTTTCCAGAGCCCGAGGCAGACTAGTTTTGAAGAACAAAAAAATGTCTTAATCTCTCAGAGATTGCAGAGGATTCTATATTCCGAGCAGCCTGTAAATTTGCAGCAGTTTGATGATATATGTACATGACACCCTTGCAAGTATTGAAATTAAATTAAAAATAATGAACTACTTAAAGTCTATTCATGGATATTCCTGACAGAATCTACGTGGGTTTGGGAGAGAGGAAAATTTGCTAAATTCATAATTCACTTAGGAACAGTTTGCTCAGTGTATGACCCATTTAAATGTTTTAAAATGTACATTTTTTACCAGTTTTATTCTTTTTTAGTGTTCGAAGAGCCATTAAAATAACTTTTTAAAGGTCCAACAAAAGAGCTAAATGAATACAGAAGTGACACCCTTGATTTCAGAAAGGCTATGTACTCACCAATGTACAAAAGCCTGAGTGTAATGACTTCAGTCTCATTCCAGGGGTGCTAAGGTAGGAAGGATTACAGATGAACTGGTTTTACGACACATGAACATTCTACTTCATAAATTGCATAGTGTCTTTTCTTGATGCTTTGTTGGGAAATACAGCACAAAACCTGCTTTGTTGACACTAGATTTGTTGCTATAATCCACATTTTATAAGTATATGAGAAGGATGTTTAAGAGTATTAGAAGCAGTAGAATATTCTAGGAAGTTTTCAGAACAAAATAAAACATTAAATTAGTCCATAAATTTATCTTCAATGAAGCAAGACATTTATATGTTTTTGTCTTTTTAATTACTATATTATTTTTCCCATTTAATTTATCTAATTTCTTTTTTGGATCTTATCAATGTATATAAATATCTGGCTGAAAAGTGAAAAGCAGACAGAGCCAAGCTCTTTTCAGTGGTGCCCTGTGACAGAACAAGAGGCAATGAGCACAAACTGAGGGAGAGTCACTCTGATTAGGGGACACTTTTTAACTCTGAGGACAACTGAAGTTGCTTGAGGAAGTTGTGGACTCTTCCTCCTTAGAGATATTCAAAGGCTATGGGGAAATGGTCCTGGGCAACCAGCTCTAGGTGGCCCTGCTTCAGCTGCATTGGACTAGATGACTTCCAGTGGTCCTCCCTACCTGCAACATTCTGAGATTCTGTAAAAGCTATTTATTCCAACTGATTTGTTTTAAATTGTCCATTCCTGTCTCAAAGTCACATAATTTTCATACAAGTTGTGTGTCCCACAAATTTTTATGAATAAATCCACAAGAAAATAAAATTCTTTTTCAGTTCTTTTATTTTTTCGTATGATATAAAGAGATAAACTTAATGGCAGTGAATTCCCCATCCCTGAAAAAAAATCTACTAATAATATTTTTCTGTTGTTTTTTCAAATTCTGAAACTTACCTTGAATTTTGGTAATTGTATCAGACAATGAATGACTGAGATCTACTATACAATCCCTCATGAGGGATTTTTAATCCTAGATTTTATTAAATAGGAATATTAGTAGTATTTGATTCAGACCAGTGTAAAATTTTATAATACAAAAATTGATCAGGAATAGTTAATTTTGGATGTACTCATTCCTATATCAATAAAACCAAATTGTGATCTGATTGGTGCCTAATTTTGAACAATTGCTCATATTTTTTGTCTTACTGGTGTTTTCACAAGTCTTTTGGTTCCATGAAACCACTAAGGTATTTTTTAAAGTGGTTACATTATCTAATATCATGTGGGAAGTAATGTTATAGTCCTCTTTTGATGTATTGTAAAACTGGAAGTGTAATCACTGCATCTGCACTGTGGGCTGTATAAGAGGAGATTCTACTCATCTAATCATAGACTAAAATCATAGAATATCCTGAGTTGGAAGGGACCCATAAGGATCATCGAAGTCCAGCTCCTGGCCCTGCACAGGACAGCCCCAAGAATCACACCATGTCTGAGAGTTGTCCAAACACTTCTTGAACAGGCTTGGTTAGCCTACTTCAGTGGGCTGGCAGCCATACATTTGTTCCACTTTGCTGTAAGGATTAGAAAGTCAGTTAGAGAAGAAAAATGAACATGCAAATTTTTTGCATCTTCAACCTAATACACATTACCAGCACTGTGGTGAAAACTGTTTGCAGTGTACTAAATTCACTGTGTAGAGAAAGAAACAAGATGAGATGAGATGAGATGAGATGAGATGAGATGAGATGAGATGAGATGAGATGAGATGAGATATGAGATGAGATATGAGATGAGATGAGAGTTGATTTCAAGACTTTTCTTGCTGGCTATGACTGCTCTCAATGTAAGTTTACCATCCAGCAGAAAAGCGTCCATTTACTTTGTAGTAATGATATAGTCACAGGAGAATCCTCAAATTTTTTATCTCTTTCCCTCTGCAAAACAAAAGCAAAGTTTTCTTCAAAGAATAAACCAGAGTCCCCCTAAAAGATTTTACAGTCATTTGATTCTTGATAATACTATCTCTAGGTTCAACCAGAAAAGGCCCTTCTACCCTTCCACAGCTGTTTCTCATCTCTCCTTACAGAAAGACACTGTAGTAAAACATTCATCATATATAAATTAAGCACCCTTTTGAGTCATCTGTGCTGCATACAGGCAATAACAAGCAAGTTACTAAAAATTAAGTAGTTAGGTTTGAAGAAAATACATTGCTTTAAAAAAATCCTGGGAAATTTCTTCACTTTTATTCTTTAAAATTGGTAATAACTGTAACACACAGACTTTGGAAGTAAACATTTTCAATTGCTCATACCTGGCCAAAAAGCAGACTGGTCTTTTTATTTTGTACTTTTTGACCATGTTTAATAAAAGGGTATCCAAGAGATAGGATTGAACATAATTTGAGAAGTTTTTTCTTTTATTTTCCTATTAGGGTTTGAAAATGTGTGTGAGCTAAAGTCTGCCTCCACCACCCCCTCCCCCTGTGCAGAACTATAAATCCAAAAATTACTTGTCTTTTAAGAATAACTGTAAGAGGCCATAGTTAAGACATTTAATAATCTTTTAAAATGTTTTCCTATAATTCATCTTGAATGTTTATTCACCAGTTTTTCCACCAGCTTTTTTTCTGTCTATTTTCTTGTCATATGACAGATTATTAGTGGTTCAGAAACCATATTTTAAGGATAATGGGAACACTTCTACTGACATGCAGTCATATTCAAGATTTTATTAAGTATTTATGGGTTTTATCTATTTACTGAGCATTTTTTAAACACTTGAAGTGCTTATCCAAGCCAAATTTCAAGTAAAGTCATGTAGCGTATCTACTGGTTTAAAAAGTACATATGGTAAACGATGTAAGATATGACATAAAGTAAAAGACATAAGAGAAACTGCTGCAAGAACATAATGTTTCTTTAAGGCATATCATGTATTACTGAAGATAACAAAGTATTAGCAGTAAACTGTGTTATTACAGCTATCATAGGTGGCAACAAAACCATGGTAGAGGAAGAAACACAGACCTGAAAGTTAAAAAGATCAATAGATAAGCAAAATGTTACATGACAGCTGAAATGACATCCTCTGAGAAATTCATTCTGTGCCATAATATGCCAGCAAACCTATGTGATTTGAGACTAACTTTAATATAAGTTTGGACTCAAGATGTACAAATTGCAAAATGCTGGTAAACAGCAAATTACAGTACCATCCTCAGACCTGGCTGCTGAGAGGTATCTTACAAAATACTCCTCTTCCTCCACAGACTTCTTCCCACTGTCAGAGGCAAAATAAATATAATAAAGAGTATTTCCTGTTGTGACATAGAACATTGCCTACTCTGGATATCTGTCTTTTCTCCCTCAGCTTTTAGCAAAAAGCCAAAAATAAATAAATTTTAAAAATCATGTCTTTTTTTAGGAGTGGCCACCAATCTTACACAGGCATAATCATAAACACTTTAGGTAGGATTTTATTTTTATCTATTAAATCAACCCCTACAAGAGGCTAAAGACAAAAAAAAAAAAAAAAACAAACTAGAAAAACCCCAAGAAAACCCAGCAAAACAAAACACAACAAACAAAACAACCAAACGAGCCCTGAGTCTGAACATACAGTTTTCAGATGTCATTTACCACACACTTGCTTTTTTGTATTTTGCTTTAGTAATTCCAGCATTACACTTCCTGCCATGTGTACAAGCATCTCTGGTCAAATTTTAAGGTGTTCAAAAAGCAGAGCAAGGGACCACTTTATTCTGTTTTGAAGACATGGTATATCTGATATACCTCTGATGTAGAGTCACTGGAAATATGACTGATCCATTTTTGTGCCATAAATCCAGTCCACATCAGTCTCACAGTGCATACAAACACATGCTTCTGGCTTCTCAGAAAAGAGAAACAGTGCTTTGGAAAGGTAAAATGATGGCTAGTATGTTAGTCTGAGAAACTGACACCGTAATTTGTAGTACACAAACATATTGGTAAGAGTGCAGAACTGATAGCTAGAAAAGCATATTTAGAAGTCAATACCTCAGAATACTAAGCTATTAAAGAAAAAAAAAGTTAACTGAAACTTGATTTTGGTCTTACCAGCTGGAAAATGTGCTCGCATCCAGATAATTCAGATAATTCAGATAAGTAGTCAAAATTACTTATCCAGGAACAGTAAATTTAGAAATCAAAGACCCTTCTATTAAATGAACTGATTTCATGTTTAAAATGTGCAGCAATGCAATTGAACTTATTTTTCTGTTTCAGAATATGAAGGGGATTCAAGTATTCAAAATCTGTAAGACAGAGTTTTGTGTATACTTGGATTTCTGTTTATTCTTCCTTTGAAACCCTTTCTAAAACTCTCACTGTTTTAACATATTCTTCTTTATTTTCTTTCCATTGATTTACTGCATAGACAGATATTCCTCCCTGCTCCTTTTCTCTGCCTTTTCCAAGTGAAGAAGCACTACTGGAAAGAAAGGCAAAAAGGGAAAGCTGTTAACAACAGCTGACTTTGCCCTAGTCTTGGCCTTTACGTAGAATTAGTCCAACATATGGCCTCAGATAAGAGCAACACATTTGAGCAGGGTCTGACTGACAATGCTACCTCTAGGTATGCCTGTGAGTGGCTTTAACACACCTGAATGCATCACTGGATTTGTGCTTTGGTCCTTAAAGCATGAGAGCCTTTCATCTTTAAAATTCTTTAGGCCATCCTTGTGAAGTCTATAACAGCAACAGACTTTGGGAGGGTAGGCACCCAAAAGGGATGACCACCTAGTTTAGAACCTGCTTGTTGAAATTAGGAAAAACTTGTCAAAGATTCCCTTGGAAGAAAGGAAGAGACCATGGTTGCACTCATTGGGTAAGATCTGCATTGTTGCACGAAACACAACATGGGAATCTCTTAGACATATAAGTGGTAATTCATGAAACATTGAATGAGCTCTCTGACTCACATGAGTAGACCAAGAAGAGACACTAAGATACACCTGCTTTTCTGCTCTTTCCTAGATGTTTGCTAGCTATCCCTCCTCTGAGATGGCCGTAAATCACAGTCAGCAAAAGGGATGCTGCTCTCAGCAACTCCTAATCACAGCCTGGCATCTTAGTGCGAGCCCAGCCTCAAAAGGTGTTTAAGTAAATTGGGGCAGCTGGGGCAGAGCCATGTATTCTCTTTTGTCTTCTGTTACAAAAATGATAACCTTGGCTAAAGGAATGAGCTAGCAGTAGAAAAGTAGCTACAGAAAGACTCAGTAAATGTAGTTTTCTAGACACCCTAGGCCTACCTTAGGATTTTTTTTCATATTGGTTCACAGACCGTTCAAACTTTTAAAAGAACATATTTTTTAATTGATGGAAATACGATTCCTATGCAGGTATGCAAGTACACCCAGTATTGCCAGATAGAGTGCTAGCATTCTGAAACCTTCAGATTTTGCTGTTGTTATCACTCAGAAGCTGCTGCATTTGGTCTGCTTTGTCCACAAAAAACCAGAAAAAAATGCTTGCTGATTTTTTTCCTAGATTAGATGCCCTTTTCTTCCACCTGTAGTCTTCACAATTAAAATGACATGAGGTCCTCTTCTTTATTATGAAGAATCATGAAGACATCATCTTTCATATAGGAATTTACACATGGAGAGATGCTTTCTCTACTGTCCCTCAAATAAAGTTCTCACAACTTTTGAATGACACAGGCAGAACTACAAATATCTTAATGTTTACTTAAACAAAGTATGGCTAGATCTAAAGAAAATTTATTCCTAGACCAGCTATAAAAAGTACCATGTATTTTCCTCTTTCCTGACAAATTTACATAAAGTTAAGTGAAATCTAACTTGACCTTTCTATAGTGCTGAATTGACTGGATAATGGTAAAACTTCCCAAATTATGAAACCATTCCTATTCTCATACTGATTAGTCTGACAGGACTATATTGACAGTGCATGTATATATTAACACACAAACTCCTGTCATTTCTATTAATTCAATGTAGAAAATACATTTTTAGCAGAGACTCAGATTTCGTGTTTATAACTTGACAAATTAGTTTAGTGCTGCTGTGGAGATAGAATCAAACTGCTGTATTTACACTATGCTGCCTCTTCAAATATGACTTTATAAAAACAGCATTTACTAAAGGAAATGGAAATTCACTTTAGACATGAATGCTCTGCTCAAGTAAAAGTTCTGGAATTTAAGAAGCACTTAGTTGCTGCATTAGGCCATTTAGGATGTTTCAGCGTCTCAATTGACTGTAATACCAATCTGCTCAAGTGCCCTGTTAATGACCTTCCATCTCACAGCAAGCTCAGGAATTCAGTGTTTATACTTTTCTTCTTTTTTGTAACTATACCATGAACAGACTGAAGGACAGATCCTTCTTTCTCTCACTACTGTGGCAGAAAGATGTAAATTGTTGTCACTTCAAACAAAAAAACCCTCTAACCTTCCTGCCTCTTAATGAAAATTATCATTGACAAAAATTAGAAAAAAGGAACCACTTCAAACAGGGTGTTAAACATAAAGAAACAGAGTTTTAAATCTTGATTCTAAATTTTAAAAGATTGTATACATTTACTCCCATGTTGCAGCATGAAGCATTCTTAGTTTTGTGTTATTGTTCTAAATGAATACCTACAACACTGTAATACACATCTAGACTGAGAACACCACTACCATTTCTCAAAACACTCCCTAGAATTTTAATATAACTAGTAAGCAATGTAAGATATATATAGGGAGAGAGGACTGGATCTGTGCCACTGATCTAACTTCACTGCAGTCAAAAATATGAGTCATTTTCACAAACTTAATATAAGATCCAGAATATCTGCTATGTTAGCAAACCTGAATACTTAATCATCTACCCTGCCATGTCTTCACCAAATGGACTAAGAACATGAGAAAACTTCCTCGAGTGATATCACTAGCACTTGTCTGCATTGTTTACATTTTATTGGGGCAGTCTAGTAAAAATTTGAGTTAAAGTATTTTGGAAAATACTAAAGCCAAACTCTGTTTTTTCATTTTTCTTCACAACCCTAAAAATAAGACTACCTACAAATACTTACTTACTTTTCCACTCTTTTTTCCACCAAAAAGCAACAGGATCCTTTGTGATTTCTTATCTATATACATTTTCTAAATTATCATGAAAATACTATTGACAAAAAAAAATTATGCGATGCTCTCAAATTATTCTAAAAGCTGAACACTAATTATGGAGAGTAATAAAGAATTTAGAAAGTAGTTGGTCCCCCACTCCCCCCAGCAGAAATCTGAGAATGTTAAACTCTTGGCTTGCTTTTAGAATTCTGGTTTTGCATATCCAGGAAAGTAATTGATGCCTCTGAAAAACACAAATTCTTTTAGAATATCCATTCTTAAAAACCTCAGTAGACTATGGGAACAGTACCTGTTCTAGGATAACAGTTATGCCCAGTTCTTCACATGGACAGGTTAGGGCCTTTAGTATCCTGCAACCTGACAATCAGACATATGTAAGGATATAGTTAGAGCCTAAAATTATGGCTGGTAAATGAACATGGTTCAGTTTAATTTTCACCTCATTCATAACATAGATCACATCAGCCAATATGTCTAGTTAAATGCTTGGTCCCTTAATAATGTTACATAGCAAATACAATAATTGAAGTTGGGGGGAATTACATGGCTACAATCTTTCTGTACACTCCTCATACTACAGTCTGACTGGAATGGGAATTACTGGGTTTGTGTATTGATCCTATCAGGAGGAACATGTAGAAAGACTTAGTTAAAACTACCTAACATTTAAAACACTCCAGTTAAATCAGTTTTCATATTTTAAAATGCTATTTTCAGGAAAATATTCTCTTTTTTTAATGTTTAATGCACATTTCTTTAAATTTACTGTGTAGAAGAGTATCTATCAAATATTAATACCTCTTACTTCCCAGTTAGTTCACTGAACCCTAGTCCTCATTTTTAGCCCATTAACAGATCCTTAGGAATAATCTTGTATAGCTTTTCTCATGTTATATTTTTTCCTGTCTTTGCAGAAATACATTTCCAAAGTGTAGTAACATGTAAATTAGGTGCCCTTGCCCACTAATCCTCAAGGCAAGGTAAGAAAATAAACCATCTGCACTTAAGACATCTAAGGGAAGTCCTGTTTCAATAAACATGAAGTACCTAACCAGATTCAGTCACCTTGGTTTTAGTATTATTGCCACACCTACAAAGGTGGGGTTCCATTTCAGGCATGGAACACAGTGAACAAAATGGGCTTGCAAACCAACTAAAATACAAGCATTTAGCAAACCCCTGCAAAAGCAGAGATCTGCATAGAAATAAATTTTCAAGTAAGTGCATCGAATCTCTGGCCGTTTCTGAGAATGCTTCACAAAGAGCACCATTTTCTGAGCATGGCAGAAGTTAAACCAGCTTTACAAAAGCCTGGGATGCCAGCTGTGTACTCCGGAGCATCAGCTACTGGCATCAAGTATTTTGCTGTTCCCAGAAATAGCACTCAAAGGTGTATCAAATTGAATCTTCTAAATAGCACTGAAGCAACAGACAGAACTGGCAGATTTGCTTGTGCAATTTCTTGGCACAGAGAGCCAAGAGCAAGAAAACTTGTAATACAAAATCAAGCCTACTGTGATGCAACAGCACCAGCAAAGTATTGTGCAAACAGTTGCACTGTTACATGCATCAGCTAAGAGCCTTCTCTAGAAGGAACCACGACTTGAGGGGATTTCTTTATTAATAATCTAGCCCCCTAGCTTGTTATGTGTTGAGAAAGACCAGTTTGGGAGGGGGCAGATGTTATACTGGACTGTTTGCAATTTTTGAAAACAGGAACTCAAGCAATCGATTGCTCATTTAAAAATTAGAATTCTCACTTAAAATGCAACTAAAGCTGCAACTTTTTCTTTCTATTAAAACATTAAACCAGCAAAAATGGCATAAACAAAGTGAAGCTTAGTCAAACATTATATTCAATGTGGCATTCTTACTAAGTGTATTATAAGAGCAGAAACATCATTTGCCACAAATTTCTTCCACTTGAAATGGAACAGCTATTCTCAGATTTTTGAGACTTTTGAACTTCAGGTGTTTAAATTCTAGCATCTTACAGCCCTGCTATGAAAACTTTCTTAAACAGCAGGCTAAGAAACATTTGGTTGAAAAAGTATTCTGATACCATGCCATCTTCAGATTTGTCCTGTCGAGTCTCTACTTTCCTTGTCAGTAAATAGTGAGACAGACTGATCTCAGAGCTGGTTCACTGGCCTCGATGTTCCCTTACTTGCAAACCAGACTGGAGAAAAAAAAAGAATGAGGCTTAGAAATGTAGTTTCAAGCCTGCTTCTTGTCCAGGTTTAGAGTTGAAATATGACTACAGAAAACAACCAAATCTAGGATCACTGTTGCTGAGAGATTCAAAACATTTCTTCATTAAAATTCAGAAAGCAGACATTTTGCATTAAAGCTGTTATTTAAGAGAAATTAAAATGTTTGTGATTAGTGTTTCTGTAAAAGAGGAGAAATTTGGTTTCTTAGCTCCTTAATTCTTCGGAGACAGCCCAGAATTCTCATTTAAAATGTCAGCATTAGTATTTCAAAACTCCTCTGGAAAAGCAGGGATTTCTTGTTTAGAATACATCTTCAGGCTTCCAGGGTCTGGAGCCCTGAGTCGCATAACACCCTGTCATTTGGAGATGGAGTACCATAGCAAAGAACACAAAGCCTTTAAACCTGAGGTAGTCAACTGGACATTGTTTCCCCAAATCCTTGAAGCCTGGGTTTAGGCATTTTCTGGTGCCTTTGTTAGCTGCTTTATGTTGGTTGTTTTGGGTTTAATTCTTTCTGCTCACTGAAAGAGGGCCACACTGTATCCTCCCACATCTTCCTGCAGTGCTGAAGCTGGCATCAGGAAAACAGCAGGCATATGCAAGCAAAGAGAATGGGGACAGACACCAGGGCAGAGATTGCCCATTGGCTTGGGAAAACACCACAGCAATCTGTCTTCATTTGTAAATCAAAGACCTGAGCTGTTGTTTGGAAGTTTTAGGGATGCATGGGGTGTGGCATGGAAGTATTTCTGGCCTGTAAGAGATAGAGCTCTTTTAAGGCTGTTCAATGGGATGCTTTACAAGATCATCAGTCTTATATTTGCTCCCCATGTAATCGTTCCATTATTCAAGCTTGTTTTGACATGATATTAATTTATAATTTCATGCCTTGTGTTTCCATAGAATTTATAAAATTATTTTCCACTGATAACAGTCTTCACACATCATGCAAGTACCTACATTTCTGACCTGTTTCTCCTCGTAGAATATTTAGAACATGACTAACCTTAAATACTATTACATTCATCTAGTAAGCTCATAATTTCTGAACAGAAAAAAAACCTACTAACCCTTGCTGGAGTTTAAGAAAATGATTGTTTAACTGAATTGACACCTCTATACAGATTTTTATGTTCATTTTAAGGGACTACTTTAATGTGAAACAATTTTACTATTGTCACTCGAGTATGAAGACTGGGATTCTTTGCTGGTTTTTATGTATACATGTAAGTGACTACTTGAAGCAAATTTTTTCATAAAGAAGTCATTTCTCCTTCAAAGAAAAAAATTAAAACGGAATTGAGAGTGCAATTAGAAACTGCCACCTCACTATTTTACAGAACTATAACAGAAAATTTAAATGCAAGTGAACTTCAGGTTTTGCAAGCAATTGATAAGTTACGGAAATTTCTAGAACAAGAGAAAATGTTCTAAGAAAGTGGTAGTATTTAAAAATGTTGCTGCATATAAAGCATTTATGATGCCTACAGGAAATTGCAATCACTCTCTCTTTTAAAAAGAAATAGGTGTAAGATATATACTGGTATCTACCTGGCTTTAGAAAAACAAATGCATCATATACAATAAATTATAACATACAAAGTGTCCACTTGACATAAAATTACCTTACAACATAATCTTAATTAACCAAACATTTTTCCTGAATATGACACATCAGAATAAAAATAGAACCATAAAACAAAATCTAAATATGAGCATAATGAACTCTCAAGATCAGGCACTTTTTTATATAATGATGCCAGGAAATACTGTGTTGGGGTTTTTTTCCAAAAATGTATTTTCTGAAAAATAATAATCATTGAAGTGTATATTTCCCATAAATGCTCATTACAATGACACAGCTGCACATATTGAAAAATATTTGCTTGCCACAGTCACTTCCCTCCCCAAAACATCAAAATGCTTTTTGAAAAATTTGTTCATTTGAATATGATTTTTTAAAATTACCCACTTTTAAGCACAACTCCAGGCAAGATATTCTGAAAATGATAAGTCCAAGTATAAAAGTTTATTCTGTCTCAAACCAGAAGTCTTTTTTTTTTAAATTTCAAGTTGACAGACTGAAGAAATTATTCATTTACGGGTGTCTTAAAAAAATTCATAAAAAATAACACCAGGTTTAGTATGACCTTCTATTCAAAAACACAACCCAAAGATACTTCTCAGCAACTTGCAATTAGTCAAAGGAGGCTCTCTGCAGTGACTGCTGTCTGAGCTTTAAGGCTTCAGCAACTCTCCCTGTGGGAACACCTGAAACTCACTGGACTTCAATCTCTGTAGGGCACCCATTACACCTGCGGGCCTGACACAGCACCCACCAAAACTCAGCTGGATATCCTGTAGCAGGAACATATTTTTAATTTCATCCTGTGCCCTGCTGCAGTGATGCTGACGTGGGAGCAACATTTACATTGTGATGTTACCCTGTTTCACTGTAGCAAGGCAAAACTCCAAGGGACTCCTTGATAGCTTCAATCAGAATAATAGTGATAAAAGACCTTGATGGGGTCTAATTTACTATTTTGCTTCCAGTCCATAAGATAAGGAAATTAAGACCTAGACTGAAAATCAATAGACATAGAGGTTTTTTTTTCCTTTCCTGTCATATAAATTGTTAAGAAACAGATTGTAGGATACTTGAGGTCATGAATCATTTATTAGAAACAGGTAATCTGGCTTCTAGATTCGACTTCAATCTGTGCTTTAGAAAAAGGTTACTGCTTCATCAGAAGAGACAGAAGAGTTTCCTTGTGTTCATAATCCTCTCTCCAAATCTTCCCCCTTCACAACAAAGTCCTCTCTTTAAAATGGGAAACACAACTAAGTAGATCACTCTATTCAGAGCAGCAAGTCTGAAACAAAACAGGCCCCATGGGGCAGGCTACCCAGGTCATCAGACTGCAGAAGTGTCCTGAATACTTCTGAATCTTTTCTTTAGGAAATCATGTAGGCAGGTATTTGCTGGACCCCAAATAAGAATCCAAGTCTCCATCACTTTCAATAGCTACAGTTAGTACCCACTTAGAGGAATTTTATCAGACATTTATCACTTCAGAAGCGGTATCATTGCTGAACTACAAAGCACAAGGGAAAGCATCTCTTCCTGCTGGGGAATTAAGTGTTTCATTTTGGTAATACTGCAAGTGCACCGAAACCTACATTCTGGAAACTTTAATAAACACAGTTAGTTCTTTTAAAAACACAGGGTTGGTTTTTTTTCTTTGTAAAAGCAAATGCTAATGACATCTGCCATTGAATAAAATGTACTTGGTTTTGAATTTTGACTGATAACCTGAAAATCAATTATTTGAAATGTTTTAATATGAATTTTATAAACTCCATAGATGCATCTACCAAGCTACACTTGTTTTTCATCCATTATTTTTATTTGCCACATCCTTTACATTCTTATGGCCCTATTTTTTGCTTTCTTCTTCTCAGTATTCCTTTCTAAATTCCAATATGTGATTTTACCTAGGATTTCCCTGATCATTCACAGGCAATAAATGCAAACACTTTGCAACCATGAAAATAATGATGCAATTTCTTCCTTTTCTTTCTTTTTTTTTTTAAGAAATCAGTTTTATTATTATGTGGCAAATATATTGCTCTTGTGGGAACAGTATAAAAGTCAAACCAAAGGGTGCTGAAATAAATACCAAATATCATGCCTATCCAAAAAATATGAATTTATTTTTGCTCTGAACAAAAGCAGGTTTTTACAGTCATCACATATATTTGCTAGGTGCACATTTTAAGCCATTTGATATGTTTTCATTATCAAGTCTTTGATGAAACATGGGAAAGCCCTATGCTCTCCAGCAACTTATGTCACAGTCTGTATGTCACAGAAGTTTGGAGAAGATGAAGTTTCTACATTTTGTATTTCTGGAATCTTTCCAGTTCTAATGTGAGCTGCATTGGTAAGGGTTCATCCAGTGTTTCCTCTGTCCACTAATGAAAAACACAAGCTATCTTTGCAGGTTTCAGAAGCTGCTACCTGTACCATGAAATAAATACATCCTTCAGCGCAAGTGGAGCAAGAGCGCTTGTCACACTTCTGTTACAGAGACTGGTAACATTTGTAATTGCTAGCCTGTGTTGACTCTTTAATTTTTCCACATTAATGAAATTTCAGAATGAAAGATGATAAATCATACATTAAGCATGCAAAGTAGCTTCCAAACAAAGTCTTATTCGGTAGAGGCTAAAATTACTTTCCTAGTTTCCAATTTTAATTACTTGTGTTATATTGATATCTAGCCAAAGCACAGACCTTGATTTTTCTTTTTTTAATTTTTATTCTACTGTCATGCTCAGCCTCAGTAAATCTGAAAAGCACTTTCTATATATTGCTGTATATGTCATACATACATTCACTTTTCATCATAGTACTACCCGAAAGGCACTTATGGCTCAGAACCACTACATCGACGTAAACCAACTTTCATCATAAAAGAACCAATTGAATTCAAATCAACTCACTGCAAAAATAATCAATTTGTTCATCTCTGCAAATGTACTGGATACAGGGACTTTAAATGTGTTAATTATTTAAATCTGTGCAGATTGTGCATGCCAGAGTGGCAACCAAGTGAACCACTTTAGTTCTGCTTTTATTTTCTGCATATCTATCATCATTAAGGGTCTTTACCTGACCCCAACGTAAATTAACCTATCCCCAGAACACCCACCCCCAATACATCTGTCTCAAAAATTAACAAGAATATTGCCACAAGACTCTTCTAACACCCTCTTGGGGTGTGCTTGGCCTGCTTACTTACTTCAGTGCTTGTTATCAAGTCTGTCTTCACTAGTCAGAGTGGTAAGTCTGTCCTTCAGCACAGCTATTAGGAGTTTTACCTTTCCAGAATCCTAAGAAAATAATTAATCCAAAGTTAGCATGCAGTACTTCTTTTTTCTAGGGTCAGCGTTCTCACAGGTCTGGAAAAACACTTGCCAGTTGCTTGAGGTCAACAGTTCAGTCTCGCTCATCCATTCTGCAGTGAGCTGTGAGCCTGCAAGAGCAGAAGTGGGCCTTGTGCTGTCAGCATCTTTTTTACAGAGCTGCTGCTCACCAGGTTGAGCTTCTCCTTTTAAATGCCAGTCATCACAGATTAAGTGTGGAGAACTACTCTATCCTACTGTAACTTATATAGGGAAGAAACTGTTTATTGTAATCTATAGCCTTACTACAAAGTATCTGAAATCTCATCCACCATTAAAATAATTAATACATTTTTTATAAATAATTGTCAGAGATTAAAAGAAACTCAAGATCATTTTTACTCCATGTGCTATACACACCTGATTTTTAACTTAGCCAATTATTACATGAGCAGAATGAGTAGCTGAAATCAGGTCCACGCAGTCTGACAAACAAAGAAAACATTGCGGATTATGCAATAGATGATCACAGGAGAAAAAAGACCTCAGGGAAAAGAAATTAGGTGCTCTGAAAACAGGAGTATCTGGGAAAAAATATATAAAGTTATGTGGATTTATACCTGTGGCATAGCTCCCAACCAGAGCTTGTGTGAACATAAGCTCAGCACTGTTCATAGCGTCACTGCAATCTTTAAATGCAAGCACAAGGCTTTTCTTCATTTATAGTCAAATAATTTAAACATTTATTTGGTCTTGACCAAAGAGAAGTATGCAAACAACTCTAAGTTAGAAAGGTAGGTCCACATAGGTGAGACTTATGTTTTCATTGATCACCCATGTTTGCAGTTTTCATTACTGCTGAAACTCAGCTTGGGACTCTGGTCGCTGGGTTTCTTGTAGGCACTTATCGTGTGTATACACACACAAACTTGTAGTAATGTTAGCTTCACAAATCAATCATACTTCACGTGAATGAGTTATTGCTATCCCAGAACAGCTTCTGGTAATGAAGCCACTCATCCATTACAGCAGCTGTCATTTCAGCTGCATGACCTCCTTCTAACATCTTTCAGTCACCCAGCTGACAGGTTTTTTTCACTTGAAACTCCTCAACCTGGCTGGAGGACCATCCAGGTCATCATCAATTGTCAGCAGCCTACAGACAAAAGTTCCCTGAACCTGCAGGCCTGCAGACTTTGCTTTGTTTTTACTCTGGGGTTCAGCTACTCCCAATAATTAGCCAACAGAACTGCAGATCACAGCCTAACAAAGCAGTTAAGGCGGTTCAAAGGCCATCTGGCAAGCTAAGGAGAAGTCCAGCCATGCACTCCCACCTCTCTCCTACCACCATCTGACCCCTCAGCAAGTAGGTTAGAAAGCCACCCCAACAAACAAAAGAATGCAGTAATCTCCCCCCCAAACTAGCTGGTGGTAGGATTAAATAAGCATTAGTGCCAGGAGAAGCACAAAGCCGGGCTGGAGAGGAAGGAAGTGGGAACATCCCTTTCAGCAGGGGTTAGCCTTTTCATTGGCCTTATCTGCATTGTCAGGCTGTGGTTGGAGGTGTGTGCTCCAGGACCAACTGAGCGGGCTTAACAGCTTTCTGATGCCAAAAGGAGCAGTCCCATTCTCCTCTCCCTTGCATTCCATCTCTGGCATGTATCTGACCCCTCAGCAAACTGACTCATTATTCCAACCAAAAGCTATTTCCTTTATTGGTTGGGTTAGTTTACCCGTGGTTTAATGAACTGAATTGGCTCACAGAGAGGTCAGAGAAGCAGCAAGCAACAATGAAGAAGCAGGGGAAATGCACAGCCCAGAGAAGGGGGGACACAGTGCTGCCCTTTCAGCAACAGCAAGCAGGCAAGCCAGCTCAGCCATCTCATCCCACTGCACTCCCAGCCACCCAGCTGGCAGCTGGCCGGCTTTCAGAGGGAAAACAAGCCAAGAAGGATGTTGTTCTGTCTACCCAATTGACAGCTCTTTCTTTTGGGACTAACACCAGCCTTCAGCTTAGCACCTGCTAGTCATAACAGGCTAAGATTTATTGTCCAGCACACCTCAACTGAGATATGATCAATTAAGATTCACCATATCTGCTGAGACAGATTCAAGCTGCATCATGAAGCCTTCTGCTTCAAGACCTACTTACTCTCTGTCATGTTCAGTCCCTTCTAGCAAGAGGGTCAGAAGCCTTCCACTGCTGAGAGACAAAGGAACTGGCACTGCCCCATTCCCCCATCCCAGGATGGCCTTCCCTCCAACACCTCCCGCTCCACAGCCATGTTCCCCTTCCTCCTCCAGCTGCACCTGCACCCAGCTCCTGATGCCTCAGGAGAGGGGCTGAGGTGCTGCTCTGTGAAGGCATGGTCCTTCTTACACAGAAGGAGTCCTCCTTTCCGCATAGAAACTTCAAACATGCTTTGTCACAGTTTATTGGCTGGCTTAAGTTTTCCCGGTTGAAAACCACTTAGTTCACTTCAGAACTGACAAACAAATGCGACAGGGAACAAGCTCTCTTAGGTGGTCTCCTTTGTCAGGTTTGAAAATCTGAAGATGTTTTTGTATCAAGTATTTTTTCATATTAAATATTAAATCTTTTAACTGTGATACAGAGAAATAATCGTTATGACACTGTAAGTCCCCTCTACCAGTATTTACAGAACAGGAGATATATTAAATGCTATTTCTCGATTACATTTCCATCCTTTGAAGAGGTTGAAAATTGTCATTAAAAATAAGTTAAAGAAAACAGAAAAATATATAAATTAATATGCAGATAAGTGAATATCAAGGCCATTATAGATCTTTTCTTAAACACATTTAATAGAAAGCCCTGAAATGAAAGCAAATTAACATTGTGAAAAACAGTTTGAAAATTAAAATATTTTAGTTCTGCAGTAACTGTAGGAACATATTACGAAGTTAGGCAGCAATCATATGCATAATTAAAGAAGTGATTATATGTATATTTATACCATCAATGCATAATCCTCAATTTGTTTAACATAAAACAGAACATCAAGGAAACGAGAATTTAAATTCCACTTGCTTAATATGGAACATTAAGTACACAAAAAATTGCTTGTAATTTTAAAGTGTATAACTTGAACAAAATTTCAAGGTGGCAAATATTTGAGAGGAAGTAATGAGTGAAAAGAAAAGGAAAATATTAATATTATGCTTAATGAACAGAAGCTTCATTTGTAATAATTAAGGAAGGGTATGCTCCTATTTCAGATACTTAAAAAGAAAGTAATGCCAATTAGCAAGACATCTCTTCATTTTATACAAACAAGGTAGATATGAGAGCTCTTAAATACTTACATAGAATTTTTGTCTGGCTTCAGCACATCAGGAAACATGTACAATCATCACCCTTAAACTATAAGTCTCTAGTAACAACTATTTCAGAAACATTTGCTTATATTCAAATTAATAACAGGTTGTATTCTGGGTTTGTTACGAGAAACAGGGGATTTTGCACTATACATTGAAGATGACCAGTGCACTGTCCACTAGTTTTCACCTCCTTTGTGCCCTCGTCAAAAGAGGGAAGTCTGAAAAAATGCAGTGACCTTGCTGTAGAAAGGCATGAAAGACTGCTTATTCTTAGAGAGGGGGTCTCTGTGAGGTGCTCCTGAGGAGCAGCCAGGCTTTCTTCACAGATCAGAGCAGCCATGGTCAAAGAACTGCAATTTTGAGAAAAGGTGGTATCTGCTTCCTGCTAAACACTGAATTTCATGGACCCAAACATAGAGACACCAAGTCATTCTTCCTTGAATCTCAGCCAAGGGCTGTAGCAAAGATTATTCCTTCATATTTTTTTCTCACACAGTGTAGAGCATACTCATCTATTTTGATAACAGTATTTACAGTGTTTTCTTTTAGCCTCTTTAGAAATGGTACCCAGCTGTCTTGAAGACAGCCTTTTTTATATTTGATTGGCAGCACTCTCAAGACCAAATATTGAGCTGTTCTCAGGAGTTAAAGAGCTATCACTGTAAATATAATGTTCTGTCTTACCAAGAGTTCTGTGGTTAGTTGGATACCAGAAATAGATATTAGCTCACATTGCCAGTGCTGTATGGTCTTGACAGGTCAAGGAGTCATCTGTCATCAAACTTAAAAGTTATTCTAGAACTTTTTGCACCCTTAACTGTGCTACTCAAGAGATTCCATCTTTCCACTGACTCTTCAGCTTTCCTTCCGTGCACAGATACCTACTATAAGATATTAATAGTCATCTGCTCCTGAGCAGGGAGGAAATACTATTTTGGACAGAATGTGTGCATCTTCTAATGAAGGGAAACAAAACCAAAAACCAAATAAGTATTTAACTTTTCATTTCCTTGTTTTTCAGTTTGGGTTCAAAAGATGACATATACAGTCATGTTAAAGTTAATATATGAGGGACTGAGATCAGATGAGTATGAAATTTTGCGTTATGCAGCATTAATGTTTGGACTCTAACTTAACATTTTAACATTTTATGTATATTCACTATTATCACATTAATTATTATACTATCTTAATATTTATTCAAACCATTACTATTTGTGCAACAATTTCAGAAAAATGCATTTTAAAGCACTTGTAAAACTATCAAAATACTTTTGCCTTTGTTGCTTTTATACATGTTGAGAATATTTAGAATGGTTAATACTATGTATTATAGGAAGAGAATATTTTATTAATTGCTTACTTAGCATGGAATTTTTCCTCTAATTCAAAACTGTTGCTCAAATTAGTCCCTCTGGTTATCATTAGAACCATGAGACACTGAAAAATCAAAGCTGTAGAGCAAGTCAGTGTCAATGACAGCTGCAAAAATGATAAGTCAATAGAATTAATAGATGCATTTTCGTGCAAAGAAATGTTGTTTTTATGCAAACATATAAGCAATGTTAACCAACCAATGTTTATAAGTAGAAAAATAGGAAATGCCATTTTGTGATAGGATTTATAGTCAGTCATAAAAAATGCTTAAAAGTGTTCATCCTCATTTAAAATAATTAGTGTTTTAAATATTAAAAAATGCAGAAATAGAGAAAAAATACTTTGTTCATGCATTGCATGTTAAAAATATTTTCAAGTAAGCTAATGAGGAAATCTTCTCAGTGCTTTTTATGACATTCACTTACTAAGTTGTATTAATAACACACTCAGTTTCCTGTATGTTATCTTGTGTACATAGGACGAGACTTAACCTGCAGACTAGATGCTCCAATGAGTGATAGTGCATGTTATGGTTTAAAGATTTTGCCCAGAGGTTGAGTTAGAGCTCTGCTGGTTTCCTTTGGAGAGGGTGCCCAGTGCATACCTTTGCTCCTGATATTTTCTCTTTGCTACTGTAGCCTGAAAAAAAATATTTATCCTCAGTTAAATATTTCTGTAGCTGTTATCATTGTATCCACTCCTTAAATGTCCCATCACTCAGCTGTCTGTCCCTTGAAATCACTTATAATAATTATGCATTGCATGATGTGATCTTGGCTAGCAAATATTTGTGGGATTGTTATACCAATTTTTACAGAGAACAACCCTGAGATGATCTTAGGAATGAGGAACTCTGGGGCTTGAAATAATACTAGAAGCAATTCTAATGAACTAGACTGTTTCTAGTTCTCATAACTCCTGCAGATAATAAAAACACTGTTGTACTTCAGTGCTATTTTAACATCTTAGATAGAATTTAAATATTTTGCCTTTCTTCTGTGGGTCCATTCATTTAGACTACATTTCTTTTGAGGAGAAAATTTACCATCTTGTAAATTAGAAAGTAAATAACTAATTTTAATGCATTCCATTTTGTTAATTAACTATTATTTAATAATATAAATTACACTTTTACAACACTTCTTTTTATATTAGTCATCCTTGTGGTTTATCTTTTAAGGAAAGGGGATCTGCATAAGGAACCTAATTTCAAGTCTCTTCTCTTAAGTTTTTGATGAGAAATTTATATGCCAATTATGGAGTGTTCAGATTTGCAAATCATGGTCTACCAATGCTTTTACAGCAGTTAGTGAATATCGGTTTGAAGTTTAAAAAAAAGTGTTATATAAAATACTTAAATATATATTGAGAGAAAAGAAAAGCAAGTTCTTTTAAGTGCTACAATAGTCTCCTTTAAAAACTGTTATGAACCAACCTGTCCTTTAAATCATACTTATTTTAGAAATACTATTTTGGAAAATCTCAGAATTGGCACCTGGATAAGTCATTACCTTATGCTAGAAATGTAAAAGACAGTTTATATCCTCAGATTTTTATTTCTATTAAATAAAAGAATTTTCAAAATAATTTGGAAGGAACAAAATGTGTTCAAACTATTGTAAGGTAAAGAAGCAATATTAATTGACATATATTGCAACACTCAATGGGATATAGTGTGAAGTGTTGCACTAAGTCTGTGTGAATTTGTTCGTCAGTCCTGTCACTTCAGTTTTAAGATGTGTTATCTGGAATGATTTACAGGTACAAGGGACTAAAAAGGAAGACATCACCATTTCACACCAGGGAATGTTTCAATTATACTCTGTTACCTGTATTAGCAATTTATAATTTCAAATATCTAAAGTGTAGGACCACAGTTCTGTGTTGTTAATTGATATGGACATGAATGTGGTAACTATTTGTCATTTTTAGAATATTGAATGTGATAGGACACCAATATGTAGCAACTGTATACCTAATATTTTCAAGTTGGAAATGCCTCCATTGATCATGAAAAGTATTTTTATTTACAGAATCATAGAATGGCCTAGGTTGGAAGGGACCTTAAAAATCATCTAGTTCCAACTCCCTTGTTTTGGACAGGTATAACTTTCACTAGGCTGGGTTGTTCAGAGTTGCATCCAATCTGATCTTAACACTTCCAGGGATGGGATATTCACAGCTTCTCTGGGCAACCTGTTTCAGTGCCTCACCACCCTCACAGTAAAGAATTTTTTTTCTAATATCTGATGTAAACCTGTTCTCTTTCAGTTTCAAGCCATTTCCCCTTGTCCTATCACTACATGCCCTGGTAAACAGAGCACTGGAAGGCTGTAATTAGGTCGTGTCAAAGCCTTCTCTTTTCCAGACTGAACAATCCCAATTCTCTCAGTCTTCCATTGTAGGAGAAGTGCTCCATCTCTCTAATCACCTTGGTGCTCCTCCTCTGAATTCACCTCAACAGGTCCATGTCCTGCCTGTGCTGAAGACCCCAGAGCTGGATGCAGCACTGCAGGTGCGGTGTCATGAGAGAAGAATAGAGGGATAGAAGAATCCCATCCCTCACCCTGCTGGCCATGCTGCTTTGGATGCAGCCTGGTACACTGGATTTTGACTTTCTGGACTTCAGGCGCACATTGCCAACCCATGTGAAGCCCCTCATCCACCAGCACCCACAAGTCCTTCTCAACAGGGCTGTCTCATTCCCCAACCTATACCAGGGTTTGCCTCAGCAAAATGCGCTTGGTCTTGTTAAACCTCATGAGATTCCCATGGGCCCATTTCTTGAGCTTGTCCAGGTCCATCTGGATGGCATCCCATCCTTCAGGTGTGGCAACCACTCAGCTGGGTGTCATCTGCAAACGTGCTGAGGGTGCACTCAATCCCTCTGTCTGTGTCATTGATGAAGATATTAAATAACACTTGTCCCAAAACAGATCCCTGAGGGACACCACTTGTCACTGATGTCCATCAGGACTCTGAGCCATTGAGCACTACCCTCTGGATGTGACCATTCAACCAATTTCTAATCCATCTAACAGTCCACTCATCGAATCCATCTCTCTCCAGCTTAGAGAGAATGATGTTAGGAGGGAGCCTGTCAAAGGCTTTACAGAAGTGCAGATAAATGACATCTGCAGCCCTTCCCCTGCCCACTGACAGAGTCATTCCATCACACAGAAGGTCACAGGGTTGGTCAGGCAGGACTTGCCCTGGGTGAAGCTGTCCTGGCTGTCTAGAACCACCTCCCTGCCCTCCGTGTGCCTTAGCACAGCTTCTGGAGGATCTGTTCCATGACCTTCCCAGGAACAGAAGTGAGGCTGACAAGGTGGTAGTTCCCAAGATCCTCTTTTTTATCCTTTTTAAAGATAGCTACAATATTTCCTGTTTTCCAGTCATCTGGGACTTCCCCTGACTGTCATGATATCTTTTCAAATATCACAGAGAATGGCTTGGCAACTACATCAGCCAATTCTTTCAGGACTTTGGGGTACATCCCATCAGGTCCCATATACTTATGTATATTAAGGTTCCTCAGGTGGTCATGTACCTCATCTTTACTTACTTCTGGAGGAACTTTGCTCCCCCAGTCCTCATCCTGCTGTCCATCCACTTGAGAGGTTTGGGAAGAGATGTTACCAGTGAAGACTGAAGCAAAAAATTGTTGAATACCTCAGCCTTCTCCTGATCTGTTATTGTCGAAGGATGAAAGCCTGAGAGTGCAATGATTCCTGTAGCTGGAGCAAGAAGACTTTGTCAATAGGTTCCCCTTGGCCAGGCACCACCATGAGGTTCCCTTTGTTGCCTCTGCCTCTGATTCTTACCCACAGGATTTCAACTTGGTCATGGCTGTTCTTCAGAGATACTGTAAACATTTGTCCTCAAAATTATTACATACATCAAACTGGAAGTTTAAAACATGACAAAATGTCTAGGTGATTTGGCAGGAGGTGTACTTTCCTAAATATTGCACAGCTAGGCCTGTGTTATACATAGCCATAAGTTGTTTTCTCCTGTTTATATTTCAGTCAATTTCTCATTTGATTTTGCATATAAATTAAATTCTACAATAAAAATCAGGACAATACATCTTATTTGGGGAAAGTTGTAAAAATATTAAACTCACATCCCCCGAAGTATTATAGGTGGTCTTTAAAAATATTTGTTTTCCTGTACCAAAGAGGTCTTCAGCATGCTTTTACATTGAACAATGTAGAAGTCTTTTAATAAACCAGATCTTCTGAACCATTGAGGCACAATGCTTCAAACCACTGACACTTCCACCAACTTCTGCTCCTAAGAGTCTTGTATAAACTTATGGGGAGAGTAATGCTCAAGTGTGAGGTTCCAGCAAAGAGCTACCACTGAGCTTATCAGATGTAGATACAAAAATGCTGCTGGCAAGGATTTTCTTGCTATTTTCTAAGCCCATGAGAGACTTTTCTCTCTCACAGAAGAGGTAGCAGAGTTATGTAAACAACCAAACACCTGCAGACTTGAAAGGTCTTGTTTATAGTACAGTAGAAAAATATTTTGACAATGGATGTTTTAGGATTTTAGCCAATCACCCCAAAGGGTGGCTGATCCTTTGTCCAATTAGACTATGAAGAAAAAAGTCTATAAAAGAGTTTGTAAAATAATTAAATAAATCAATCTTGCTGCTCAATTCCTGCCTGCTGGATCTTCTCTCCTCCTCCCTACGGCTGCAGGACATGGTAAAATACCCTAGGGTTGCAGTAATAATCAGATACCTTGACTTTGTGAATGCCTGATATACACATAAGCACACATTCTAAATATATGAAGTTGAACACTCTGCAAATTACCCCATGAAATTTTTTCTTGAGTAATCTGCGATCACCCTTCTACGGTAACTGTGCTTTTTTATTACTGTAACTCTGTGGATAGAAACAAGATATTACAATCCTCGCAGACTTTCTTGTCTCTTCCCAGTGTGATGACAAGAAGGAATGATTCCTTCAGCAAAATTCATGCTAGAATAATCTAGGTGTTAAGGAGTACACAGTTTGAACTCACAGTCTTTGTCAGAAGATGCCTTCAAACAGAGTATCTCAGTCTAGAAAGTTAAGGCCTTATGGGTGCCCATTAGATCATTCCCATGGCACCCTTTCCAAGGCTAAAGCACTCCTACAAAAACATTGTACAAACCTGCTAAAATACTGTGATTTAATGGAAAACAATAGGCATCATTTAATTTATATTTATATTCATAAATTGCCAACTTTTGTTCATTATCTAGTGACAAGTTAAAGAAGTAATAACCGTGTTACAGTGCAAGTAAACTGGAATCATTTAGTAGGTAAACTGCTTGCTTGAAGCTCTTGGCCTTTCCCTAATATAGAGCCCTTTCTGCTCATCTTCATCAACCAGAGAACAGTATACAACCTAAGACAAATCTTTTCCACTTCTGAACAGAGGAGGAAAAAGTCTCTTTGAAAACTATGAAATTACAGAGGGTTTTGAGTTTTGTAGGTCTGCACTGTGAAGGAGTAAGCCAATAGAGCAAATAGAGGAAACTTACTGTACATGCCTTAAATGTCTTCTCCCTTCTCTGAGAAGCTACATGCAGTAAAATTGGACAAGAAAAATTTGTTCTCTTTATATATTACATGTAAGGCAAAACTGGCCTCCTGACTGCCACCCGTCTAGAACTATTGCTCTTTCATTATGTAGGTACTATAAAATGTGTAGGAACCAAATTTTTCAGTCTCCTTCTTAACATATAACCCTAAAAGAATGTGTGATTTTATACCGGATGTCTAAATTCTGCAGGCTCAGTCTCAAGGGGACTGCTTGTTTTGGAAAAACTCCTAAGAGGCAGTGCTCTCCTTTACGGTCTGGTCAGATGAATGAAAAGCCATAAGCTTCTTTAAATGCCCAGCCTTGCAAATCCTCAAAGTCTGTTTCAGATGAGCTGTGGTGTATGAGGCATGTTGCAACTGCTTCCTGTCGTGCTGTTTCCCAGTCAGTTTTAGAAGTCAGCCAATATGGTGTGCTATCTGAAATGCTATAGTAATTATGTGTTATTTACAGTAACCAGAATTGGCACATTCATGTCTGAAAGTGCTGGCTAATAACCAGGTTTCTTCAGTGTGCATTGCTTCTAGACACTCAGGAGAGTATAGATGGAAAAGGTTAATAAGGAAATGAGAGGTCTATTTTGCACCATTCTAGTTATGACTTTCTGTAGACACATCTAGATATTATCCACAGAGAAATGTAAAAGGCAGCAAGGTCATCTGAGATACCTTTGGAAGCCTATAAGCTGGACAGGACATAAAATTGCCACACACATGTCTGAAAAAGTGTAGGTTGAGTATGACCACTGGAGGCAGCTGATAAGCACCAATAGTGAGAAAGCACTGGCTCAAGCGTGGTCTTTGTTTAAGAACTGATCATCAAAGACTTGAGAGAATGAGAGATATTATAGGGAGAGCTGCTGGTGAAGTCGTAACTCCAGGAAAGACCAATTAATTTTAAGGCTAATTTGTTTATTCAAAGAAATTTTATATAGTTATAGATAATAGTGAAAAAGGAATTCGAGAGACACCAGTGGAAGTAGCATTTCCCAGTGGCACTCATCATTCTCATATTGCTTACAGGCTGATGTACCAATGAAAGAATGTTTTTATAAGAGGGATGTACAGTGCAGTTACCAGCTACACAAAACACGGAGCAGTGGTAACAACAGTTTTTGTCTGAAATCAGTCCCAGGTCAAATATTACTGCTTCCTGTGGTTTACTTCCTTTTTTTGTGAGATCTAACTCACCATGAACTCTCCTGTACTGAATGTACTTAACACAAATACCATAAGCAATAATAAATAAAGACAATTTTTGTTGTGTGTAGGTAGAATACCAGATGACATCTTTCTTTGACAAAGAAACTCCTCTTTTATTCTGATGCAATCTATGTTCTGGAACATATGTGTTGCTGTTCCAAGCATGACACCACGTTGGTTGTACTTCAGAGGTGTTCACTTTGCCAGCTCTAATGCAGCTTTTAACAGCTTGTCTTTTTGTGACATATTGCAATTATGCCAAACTATGTAATCACTTATTTCACATTGAAGTTTCAAGCTTTTGTATGATATACAGGCTTGAAACTTAAAATTCCACTAGGCAGTAAAGCAATTAACTACCTTCTGGGGGTAAATTTCACTGAAAAAACCCTATGATTATTCTTTATTATTCTTTAAAAAAATAATTTAATGAATACAGCTCCAGAGATATTATCTCTATCTCACTGAAGTAGGTGGGAGTTTTGCTACTGACTTCAACTAAGTCAGGCTTTTGCCTTAGGACAAGATGCTTCTCTGAAGAATAATAATGAATTACTAAGAAAGACTAAGCTGTGGACCACCTTGCTAAAAATTCCACTTTAAAATTATTATATTATTATATTATATTGTTATATTCCTTTGCAGGCTCTCAAACTTGCATATGCTTAAATTGTTCACGTTTTTGAATGTGGCACCATGGACTGTTAAACAGTAAGAATCCATCCTTTTGGTTGGTCAAAGTAGTGTGTGGGATTCATAGACATGATTTTTGTTTAGCCTGAGAAGAAAAATTTTATGAAATTAAAATAAAAAAAAGTAAATTACTATTTCAAACTCCTACTCAAAGATATCCAATTATGAAGTAGTTTTGCTGCATTTTCTCAGCACTGAAGTCAAATCCCTTGAGAATTTTTTTTATAAATCAAAAATATCTATGAAACTTCTAATATTAACAGAAAAAAACTGTTTTCTCCTTAGATGTGGAGGGAATTTAATAAATTAAAGGTTAACAAAAATTAGGGAAGTGACTGTATTTCTTGCTAGAATAGTCCAATAGAGGTAGAATTTGTTAATTATCCATCATTCCTTAAGAACTATTCTTTATTTTTGAAAATATGAAAGTTCTTTTGAAAGAGTATAAAACTGTGATCCATGTCCAACACAGGAGTGGGGTAAAAATAAGCATTTTCATCATATCAAAAGAATTTTCTAGTGATCTGGCTTAGATGGGGATCAAGTTGCCTGATTGCATAATTTGCTTTTTATTTTTATTTATTAGGGATTCTCAGAGACAAATTTTAGTGTCTTGAAAACTGAAATTACAGAGATTCTCTGTTTTGCACATGTGGCTTGAAGTATTATCTTGTTTTAGCATCATTTCATTGTATTAAAGGTGGTCATCCTGCCTAAATCCTGCATTTAATCCCAGGGTAGAATTCAGACATAGCCTGCTACATGCTGTTTCAAAGAGCTGTTGGGATAATTAAATTATAACTGAGGAAAATAATTATTTCTAACATGAAACAAAATAAGGAATGAAAATGTTAAAAATATTGTTTGAGCCAGAGAAGGTCTAAATTTTATTTACAAAGTACCCACACTGCAGCATTCAATTTATACATGTCTAATTTCTAAATTCCATTTTAACTACAAAATAAATCTTTCAGAAGAGTGAGCCTAAAGTCTCACGGAGAATTGCAAAAGGCTAGCAAATAAGAAAGTTTCAATATGAGGTTGTCTTGAACTTCTAGCACACTCCAAAGCTTAGTTACCTAATTCAGTACATGAAAAGGATGCTTTTCTCATGTATATCATCTTGGCCCACTGATAGAACTGGGATATGTGCAATGCAACTCCTTGCCATTTGAAATAGGCCAGATCCCAGCCTGTGTTTATGCCTAATGACTAGAGCATAATGACTAGAGCAGTACCATGTATAAACAGGAGACTTTGCTCAATTACCCTTCTTCTCCTGGTGCATGGCAAACTCTTGGTACCAGAGGTTCACCTCTAGAAAAAGGAATGAGTCCATAAACAACACAGTTTTATAACTCAGTCAATAGGTATTTTCCTGGAAAGGCAAACCCTAAAATCTGATAACCATTACCTACCATCTGTATTTTAATTACATCATTCATAAAAAAGATAAGAAACTCAACTTCAGGAATTGAAACACAATATGCCTGCTCAGGACCATGCAACCACATTCTTTCTTCCTTGCTTGTTTTTTCCAGCATTGTGAATTTTCCTTTGCTGTATAGTGGCACAGTTTACCTCACTCCAGTGGCCTGTGTTCATAAAGAAAGATGTAATGGGATCATTTCCCTAGCACCACTTTATACGTGTCTGGAGGGCAGGACAGGTTGCTTCTATCAGATCATTTCTGAGTAAGAGCTTCAACCATGAACCTATTGTAAAAAACCCTTACCACTGCCAGTCACTGTATTTTAGGAAAACTACAATGGCGTTTTACTAGATGCCCAAACCATTCCTTTAATATGTGACCTCAAAGCTTGCCTCCTACATGTGGTGGTTGTGTTCTACGGTGTATTGTATCTACCATGAAAGGATCATGAGTATCACTCTTCTAAGAATAGATAAGGGCAGGTAAAGGTGCTTTCTGCTGATGGTACAGAAGTCCTACATTTGCATGATATGCAGCAAAGAGGAATGATGGCAACTGAAAGAAGCAGATGATTTTTCATCTGCTACACAGGTAAAATAATTCCCCTCCAGACTTTCTGGAGTCATTGTGCCATGAGAATGGATTATGTCCCTGACAAAGAGGTGTTACCAACCTAATAAAGAAGCTCACAATGACTGCACTAGTACATCCAATAATATGTGTATATGCAACACATAAAGTGCCAGATCCATAATTGGTAGAGTTCAGGAGAAAAAAGATTAGATTTTTTAATCTAAATTAGATCCTTTTAGGTATGGGATGGCCATGTCATAAAAATTAATTTTGGAGTTACAGCAAGTTCTAGGAGAGTTTGAAGTGCACTATATTGTTTTTAAAACAGTTGTATAGTTCTCATAGACAGAAAGCAACTGGGTAACAAGTACTTTCAGTTAAAGAAAAAAAAAAATCATTTTCAAGTCTTCAAAGGCCTTTAATAAATATTTTCTCAAATTCACTGCTGAAGTCCAACTTCAAATTCATGCAGTTCAGAGTCCCAGCTGGACACAAGGGCCCTAGTCCTCCAGTCTCATCCAAGACACTGATTCCAAAGTCACAGACACATGCCACAGGCTTGTATATTTTTACCTTTATGAAATGTTGACTTTATCTATGTGAAAATTATGCCTGTAGTGATGGCTAAAGACAACAAAAATTTTCCAGTTTACTTTCCCCGTGGTAACCACCAGGCTGTTCCCTCCCCTCTGAGTTGTTGCTAATGCAGTTTGGAACCAGAGAAAATAGTGTTTGTCTCTGTCGGGTTTTGTGTCAGCATGCTGTAATTCAGTAAAGCATTTGCTTTCTGATAATCCCTATTACTCTTTCAGAATCCTAGACTTAAATTCTCTTTTTATTTTCCCTTTCAGAGACACCAGGAACCTTTATTTGGAGCATAAACATTCTTTTCGCTTACTTGATTATTTTTTCAGTGTCACTAGTAACAATCTAGTCTATATTACTGTACTTGTAGTGAATGTTAAGACATTTCTGTTGCTGTATTCTTGGGGATGTCTTTTTCTTGTCAGTGTGAGACCTTTATGCTCTTGCTCAGCTGACTTCATTATCAGGTTCATTGCAGCTGAAAACACAATAACCCACAACAGAGAACCTGTTTTAAACTCCTTTCTATCTTTTGCTGATTTTTTTAGTTTAGAGGTCTATAATAAATATCATGAAAATTGCTTATAATAGTCTCTCACCTGCTGCTGCACTATGTCTGGTACTTTATTCCTTCTCTGGATTCTTACACCAACTTAGGTGGCCTAGTCTGGCCTGCATTGTGATAGCAGAACACGATCTCTATTAGAGGTAATGTTGAGAACTTAGCTCTTTTTACAAGGTTGACTCTTTAATTGCTCTAAAGTTCACATACTATAGTGGGTTGCCTTACAGCTTGGTATCCTCATGTGGTTTCCCATTCAAAATTTGAGAACACATCAATAAAGCAGTCTCCTCCCACCTTGCTCTCTCTTACCAGAACTTTTCACAAAATCAACAGATTATAGTGATGTTTTTCTGCACAAAATAAAGATCCAGCTATGGCTCTGATGGCACACAAATCCTTTCAGCAGGCAATTATCATAACACTGAGTGGATCTTGCTAATTGTGCCTTTGTGGATGCAAAACTGAAAATGGTAACTCATAACAAAACAAAACCGTTCTCAAGACAAACGTGAACTTAACACATATCAAAAAGCAGTTGCACACCACAGGATGAGTAGCTGAAAGGCTGTCTAGCTTATGAATGTTGCCCAAACTGGGCAGTTCTGAAGGATGAGTTGTCCTTGATTCTGAACAAGCCAGAAAGAGTTTAGTTCAGCTTCTCTACACACGTGAGAAACCTAAGTTTGACTTTGACAGAAACAGAAAGGATTTATGTTTCCCAGCATTTTAAGTGAACTTAAAATCATTAGCATATATGTGTGATACATAGCATATGTTATACATAATAAATGTATATTTACATCTAAATATTATACAATATCATATATAAGATATAAATACATTATTTACATGTAGAGGGAAGTGAAGTTCTTCCCCCACCCACTGTATGTTTCTAAGCACCAAGTTCTGTTCCTTAAGGGAACTGCTGTCCTATAGTTTTTATTATGCTAGGGATTCAGAGTTCATCTTCTTTCTTGAAAACCTGGACATGTTTCAGATGCAGAAACCTTAAGAAAAATTATCAGGCACAGGGGTACATGCAATCTGATAAGACTTTGTCAGGGGAATTGAATGGAAGTAGTGTGTAGGAGGGAAATACATGGGTGGTGGGGGAACAACTTGTTCCAGTAGCATAATTAGGAAAGTATTCAGTAAATATTAACTATTTAGCTCAATTTTTATAACCGATAGAGTCTGTGACCATGAGAATTTATTATGATGCTGACTGAGATCCACAGAAAGGAGAAATTTTTAATCTATTGATGGTTTTTACAATGATAACAGCTTAATAGGATGGATAGGCAGATGCTGTAGTTACTGTAACCATCATTCAATAAAACTGAAAACTTTGGACTTACACATGTGGGTTTTTTCACTTACTCTGCCTACAGGTGGATGTAATGCTACTGAGAAGAGGATGAGAATTCCTTAGTCACACAGGAGCCTTCATGTTGCCCTTCAGCAGTAGCATTCCAACTGCAAGACTATGTATGATTATAGATATGTAAAATGTCTCTGAATATCAGGGAAAAAAATTAAAACTAACCAGAAAAAAAAGGATCTGAACTAGTCCAGTTGTCAGATAAACAACAAAAAAAATATTCCTAGTGATTTTTTTTGCATTTTCATGGTGTCAGGTTCAGCAACTCAGACTTCTAATTTGCAGGAAGCGAAAGAAAGGCATTTGATAACTATGGTTTTGAAAACCATAATTAAAATACACAGCCATGCGTCCTTGAATTCTGCCTTCTAAGAGTGATTTTCTTAACTGCCCAGAATATACATATTCTTCATTTCCCTCTTAACTATATTTAAATTAAGATTCCTCTGCCTGGCAGTCAGTCAGGACGAGCTCTACTTGAAACCTATTTCTCTTGTTGATGCCACCTAATGCAGTAATTACATTTCCTCACCATTTTACTTCCAGATCACTCTTCTACCTCTCAGCTGATAATCCCCAGGCCAGGATGACCCATATGATCAGCTGACACAAATGGGACATTTTAGTGGTGAAATGAGATTCATGGAATCCTTTTCTTTTATTCAGTCCCTTTCATCATAAGGATATCTGAGATCATGACGAACTCTCAAAGGTAGTGCTGTAAAGTTGTTTCACTATAGCTCCATCAGATACACAGTACAGTGAAATATCTGACAGCTTTCACTTTTACAAAAGTATCAGAATTGAGATTATTTCTTTATTTACAAGAAAAAATATTCTCTATTTTTTTTGAAAATTCGATTTAGTAATGTAAAAAGTACACTATGCAAATACTTGTATCACCCTTAGTCTCATGTAAATATAGATTATTTCATCATTTATCTTATCCCAAAAATGTTTTTATCTCCTCCCTTTTTCAATAATTTTTTTAATGATGCTACCTGTAAGTTGCAGGTCTGAAATTAAACTACAAGAACTTACTAATAAACTATCTATAGTAGGTAAATGACATATCCTGTGGGCAACAACAAAGACACATTTATTGTAGCAGGCCAGAAGGAAAATAGCTGACCAAGGAGTGAAATAGTATATAAGTACATTTAAAAGTAGCAAGGAAAAACACAGACATCAGGTATATGACTGGCTGGCTGGCAGGCAGGAAGGTAGGAAGGCAGGAAGGTAGGAAGGCAGGAAGGCAGGAAGGCAGGAAGGCAGGAAGGAAGGAAGGAAGGAAGGAAGGAAGTAGGAAATTTTTGTATGTGAAGAACCAGATTTTCCTGACAAGCCCAGAAAAGCCTTGAAATCAATAACTTGTGCTGCTGTGTGTCTTTATATCCAACAAACTTGGTAGTGTCCCGAAAATCAATCATAGGTGATCTATTGCCTCTGATGATGGCTGAGCCAATGAAAGAGCACAGGCTGCACATTATTTTAAGTTAGAGGAATCTCTAAGCAGCCTCTGAATTTTTTCTGCCTTACTACAAAAGGTAAATGGTTTGTACTGTCTCAGATATCTAGACTATACCACCATAGACTATACCAGAACTATATCACTGACGTCTTATTTCATCCTGAATAAGACCCATCTCAATTTATGGCAATGCATACATAAATGAGTAGAAGCTAAAGGGGTTCACTGTTTTACAGATGGTGCATAAATAATCAGCACTGACCCACTCTCTTCTTCTCTGTATTGTAAAAAAGATGATGACATTAGGCATTGACCTATTTGGAGAATGCTCATACTCGATTCCATAATACTTGCACAATAGTTTAAAAAAAAAGAAGTTGGTAAAAAGTATGACAGATGTGCAAAATTTTATAAAATGCAATTTGAGGAGGTAAGTGAACCTGCCAGAATCTCACATATTTTATCATTTAAAAATGTGAAAGTACCTGCCAATGATTCACTGGGAGTAAATTTTTGTGTTGCCAGGACCATTGAATTTTGAAAATCAAACATTTTGGGTGAAATGATTTATTTACAGCTATCTTGCTGTTTCATCTCAGTCTCATAATATTAGCTATTGAGTCACAGCCTGAAAGTAGCAAATAAGGTATGATGGACTTATGAGTGTGGCAAGCAAGGGTTTTGAACCTCTCACCAAGTTTCTTCTGACTTCAGTCCTTGTTATGATTAAAGGTTAATGTATCTTGATATCTAGAGTACATAAAACCTATTCAAATCACTACTGTATATATTCTTCTGTATGACCTGCTCAGAATGCTTGACACTTAATTATGTGCTAAAATAAGAGTGAGATGGAATTGCAGAAACTGTATAGAAGAAGATGATCCCATCTGCTTCACAATAGGCCAAACTGAAGAATTGGAAGTGGTGCCTAAATCATGGCCAAATGCTAAGAATTATCTTCATAAATTTTGGTTTTTTTCCTAAGGCATAGCAAGTCTCAGCTATTTATACTATTTCCATTAAGATACTTTTTCTTCCTTTTTTTTTTTTTTTTTGTTTTTCAAAAGATACAAAGGGAATTTTAATCCAAACATCATGGCTGCTCTAAAAAATCCCAACTTAGGAGTCTGAAGATTTTTGCAGTATACAGATATTTCAAGCTGCTTATGAGATTAGGCAAAAGAATTTCTAGTGGTTTTGAATGGAACGCTGGGACGACAGAATTGCTTTTGTCTCTAGTGTGATGTCTAGCTTCTGCCTCTAATTAGCAATACTTAGTGAAGTAGTAGTTTCATCATCTTAAAACCAAAGATGTACTTTTCCTGCACTGTACTGCATATGGTAACTAAACACTGTCAATATGCACACTCTGGTAAAGCACAGTACTCAAAATATTTGTTCATATTACTTAATTCTTCAAATAAAACATAATCTGATTTCATGTTATTCACAAATGCTTTAGCATAGTTTTTGAAGAACGTTAAGAACAGTTGGTGCCTAAAGAACTTTTTTATGTTCATTGCTTAGTAATAGGACTGACACAAGGTTGTGTGCTGCGCACACACACACAGAGACAATTTCTAGAAGAATGACAAAGTGGGGAAATCAAGACTTTAATTAAAATACTTTAATTTCTTACCTAGTTTGGGGAGAGGTTTTTTGTCTGTGTGTTTTCTTACAAAGAATGATGTAAACATGCAGGGAAAATATGTGACACCAATTAAGGAAAACATAAGAGAAATGAAAATATTAATGAACACATTTTTCTCATCTTCTTCATAATTAATTATGCTTTCACTTTGTCTCGGTTTTGGAGACAAAACTTCAGGAGGAAACACTCTGGAATGAGTGTCTCCTCCAAAGGAAAAAGGGCCTCCCCTTTTCCTCCACCAATAAGACAAGTGGGTCACAGCAAGTGTGAGTGGAAAAAAAACCCAAACTGTTTATTAACACCAAACAAAACAGGGTAGAACAGGAAAAAAACCCCTCAAAACACAACAAATTCCCAGACAGGGAACAGACACATGGGCTCAGACCAGCCGGGGCTACTCCGCTGGCCTGCCAGGGCCACCCCGCAGGCCCCCTGGACTGGCGAATAGGGAAGGGAGGCAGTGAGGCAAGGGGAAGGAAAGGGAAAAAAGGACAAGGGAAACCAACAGAACCTTTTTCCCAGCTAGCTGGAACACAAAAGAAACCCAATGAGCAGCACAACGCTCCCGGCGCACTCCCTCCCAAGCCCTGCCAAGCCCCCAGAGCCTGCGAGCTGTTGGGGCCCCATTAAACTGCCCCACGCCTGGATCCCGTGGCCCTGTCCCCCAGGTCCATCTTAAAGGCACAGCATGCTTGGGCATTGAGCGGACGGTTAAGGAATAAAGTGGCTTCATAACATCACCCCAGGACATTCCACCCCTCATTCCATACCGTCTGCTCAATGCCCAAATTAATACATTTCAACTTTAAACATACACATTTATACATATATATACAGCTAGTAATTGGATCTCTCGGGCAGGTCCCTTGACTTTGTTCTTTTTGATGGCAAAGCCGGCTGCCAGGAGAATCTGGATGATCTTCTTTCCCAAATACTTCCAATGCTGTGTTCCCCCACACAATGATATCATCAATGTACTGCAGATGTTCTGCAGCCTCACCCTTTTCCAGTGCAGTCTAGATCAGTCCATGACAGATGGTGGGACTGTGCTTCCACCCCTGGGGCAGTCGGTTCCAGGTGTACTGCATGCCCCTCCATGTGAAGGCAAACTGAGGCCTGCACTCTGCTGCCAGAGGAATAGAGAAGAATGCATTGGCAATGTCAATAGTGGCGTACCACTTTGCTGCTTTGGACTCCAGCTCGTACTGGAGCTCCAACATGTCCGGCACGGCAGCGCTCAGCGGTGGAGTCACTTCATTCAGGGCACGATAGTCCACAGTCAGTCTCCATTCCCCGTCAGACTTGCGCACAGGCCAGATGGGGCTGTTGAAGGGTGAGTGGGTCTTGCTGATCACCCCGTGGCTCTCTAGCTTACAAATCATCGTGTGGATGGGAATCACAGCATCTCTATTGGTTCAGTACTGCCGGCAATGCACTGTCAAGGTGGCAATTGGCACTCACTGCTCTTCTCCCTTCAGAAGCCCACCTGCAGAAGGATTTTCGGTCAGCCTAGGCAAGGTGTTCAATTGCTGAATGCCCTCTACGTCCACAGCAGCTCTTCCAAAAGCCCACCTGAGTCCCTTCGCGTCTTTGAAATACCCACTCTGGGGAAAATCTATGCCCAGAATACATGGGCCCCTGGGCCAGTCACAATAGGATGTTTCTTCCACTCCTTTCCAATTAGGCTCACGTCGGCTTCAAGCAGTGTCAACTGCTGCGATCCCCCTGTCACTCCAGAAGTAGAAACCAGTTCTGCCCCCACATGTCTTGATGGAATCAAGGTGCACTGTGTCAACCAAGGCTTTGTATTTTTGTGTTTCTGATGTGCCAGGCCATCAAACCCATAGTGTCCAAAAGACGCAATTTTCCCTGGCCTCTACCTGGCTAGAGGCAGGGCCCCTCTAGTCCTGGTTATCATTTGGAACTCTAATTACTTCCTTCCCTTCTGGTGGAACTCTGTCTCTCAGCATTACCATCCTTCAATTCACGCAACCATGCTGCCAGGACAGAAGTTGGTTTTCCATCCCACCTCCTCATGTCTTCCCCACTGTCACACAGGAAGAACCATAGTTCAGTTCTTGCAGTGTACCCTCTCTCCCTAGCTGCAGAATGTCTGCTTCTGGTAACAGGGCCTCTGGTCTGTGCTGATACGATTTGGAGAAGGCCCTCTTTCAGCTCCTTCCTGAGTTTCTGATGAGTCTTGTCCATCCTGTCTTCCATCTTCTGTATGGTCTCTGACAGACTCTTTTCCACAGCTCCAATTCTTGCTTGTGTTGGGCCATGCACAGTGTCTGCATACTGCCAGAGCCTCCTCACAGTAGAACTCACTGTCTCATCCCCGCGTTCCATGTCATCATTGCTAAAGCAGGGGCGTATTCTGGTGGCGTGTGTCGTGCAAGTTTCACCCACATCACCGGTGTTCATTTTACCATGTCAGGGCTCCTAATTGCTTGGTCATCTGAGAATATGATCTCTATCACTGCCAGTTCTCTCAGGCATTGAACCCCTTGTTCCATGGTTTTCCAGGGGTTTAGCTGCAGCTGGAGATCTTCCTGGCACAGTTATCTTCACACTTCTTAAGAGCTGTGTCCAGAGACTGAGAGCTTCAGGACCCCTTGTCATCCCTTGGTCAATACTTAAATCGCATGACAGGGATCCCAAATGCCTCGCTTCAGTGCCATCCAGAATTGTACCATCACTTGCAGCATCCCAGGTTCAGACCATCCAGCTTAATATAGTTTCATCAGGCCGTCAGGTGTAATCCTTCCTCAGGGTATGAAGGCTTTCTATGGACAGGGACTCAGTAACGATTTCAGGTTCCAATTCCTCTGCTGGCTGTGAAGGTCCTGGGTGCCCGTCATCATCCACTGGGCAAATGGATTTGGCTTTGCATCTCTTTCTCTGGACAGGGGCAATTTTTATTGGTTTAGGCTCCCCATCTGCTTTATCTGCAGCTGGAGTGATTGGGGTGTCTGCTGGCTTATTCTCCTCTCCTCTGGCTGTATCTGCTGCCCTACAGTATCCAGCAGCGTGTGGTAAGCATTAGCCAGGACCCAGCACATGGCAATGAGCTTTTTCTTTTCATCAGCATTGTTATTGCAGTTTCTCTTCAGATACTTCCCCACCTCAGCTGGATTCTGAACTCGTTCAGGGGGAAAGTTCCAGTCTACTGAGTCAGAAAACTGCTTCAAGGTCTGGCCTATGTTCTCCCATGCCCCACACCACTTAGGATTTTCCACAACTGGGGCAGGTGTCTGGGCAACCTCTCTGGAAATCTCAGCCCTTATTTTAGGCAAGCTGGAGACTACATAGAGGAACCCTGCTAGATAACATAATAAGAAGGTGGTATCTTTGACATCCAGGGGAAACTGGACACTTTCAAAAGGTGACATGCCAGATCTGAAGGGGAAGAAAGAGATGAAGGGCTGGGAATTATCATCCCCTGTTGTACTGCTAGGTTTAGTTCAGCAGGCTGCAGCTTTCCCTGAGAGCTCAGCGGAGCTGCTTAGGGCAGGGCAGCCATTCTGTCCTCCCGCAGTCCTTTTTGGATGGCTCTGCATTCTTGCTCTGGCCAGCTATCAGCTCTACAGCACAGTGAGGCGAAGGAGGCTAGAAGGGTCCCTCCACAAGGGTTTTAGAGGATCTTTAATCTTACACCTTGTCCCGATGACCCCCAGAGGCAGAAAGACCTTGTGATCCCAGTGCAAGGGGGTTTTGTCATGGGCTCAGGGGCTGTACATGGGCGGAGTTGGCGTACAGGAACCAATAGGGAGAACTCGAGGGAGTGGCCAGGGCTAGGGGCAGGGGAAAGTGGGGAGGAATAATATGGGATCAGAAAAGCAGTGGGTAAAGAGATCACCACAATCCCCTGCTTTTCCCCGGACAAACTGGGTGTAATTACTAATACATTCCAAAAGAAAACTACCAAGGCCAGAATGGAAAAACAACATGACATACACATTCTCAATGGTTTCCATTACTTTCCATCAAACTTTGATGAGTCACTACTACCAGGCATATTAAAATGGCAGTCCTGATTCTTATTCCTGACTTATGAAAAGTATAAGCCGGGGACCTGACTGCCCATAGCTGTGGACATGTACTTATGGTTAGGTTCCACAGAAAAATTATTAAATTGAACAGCATAGTCTTACTGCTGTACCTCAATACAAAAGTGATTCAAACCAAAATGTTGGGGTTTTTTTTCCACTTTCACATGCCCCTTAAGTTGGGGTCCAAATTTATGTCTTGGTTTTTGAAACAAAACTTCAGGAGGAAACACTCTGGAATAAGTGTCCCCTCTGAAGGAAAAGGGCCTCCCCTTTTCCTCCGTCAATGAGACAAGTGGGTCACAAGGAGTGAAAGTGGGAAAAAGAAACCAAACTGTTTATAACACACAAACAAAACAGGGTAGAACAGGATAAAAAAACCCCTCAAAATACAACAAATTCCTGGAGAGCGAACAGACAACTGGGCTCGGACCAGCCGAGACCACCCTGCTGGCCCACCAGTGCTGCCCCCACAGGCTCCCCAAACCAGCGAGGAGGGAAGGGAGGCAGTGAGGCAAGGGAAAGGGAAGGGGGAAAGAACAAGAAAGAAACCCAACAGAACCTTTTCCCAGCTAGCTGGAACACAAAGGAACCCAAAAAGCAGCACACTGCTCCCGGCGCACTCCCTCCCGAGTCCCGCTGAGCCCCTGGAGCCCCTGGGCTGAGCCGTTCAACCGCCCCCCGGGTCCGTCTTAAAGGCACAGCGTCCTCGGGCATTGAGTGGATGGTTAAGGAATAAAGCAGCTTCCTAATGTCACCCCAGGACACACTTAAAGGAAAGATAACTTAAAAGTGGAGCTTCTAAAAGCAATATTTGCAATCCCTTTGTTTTTTAATTGTCTCACATATTTTTTCCCCAGAAGCAGAGCATTTTGATTTTTTTTCAAAAACAATCAAATTATCTATTTTTTTGTAAAGCAAAACCATAGATCAATTTTATTTCAATATTGCTTTCAGGAAAACTGTAATGTTACTCGAGCTGTAATGCAGTGCAAATGCAATACTTTTTTTTTATCAATTTATTGAATTAGTTGTATTTTCAGCTCATTTCTGGTGGTGTTTCAAAGGTTGCATATATTATTGATAAAAAAATTTTTGTCTTCCGAGGCTCAGTTTCAACCTATGGGCTCCAGTCACACTGGCTATCAAAACAGCAGAAGGTTTTGATGTGTTATAGCCATAATCTCAAGTGACAAACATACCCCGTGTACTGAAATTTCTCCTTAGGGCAGATGCAATACAGATAAACACCTAACCTACTCTCGTAAAATGACTTTTGTGATTCTTTATTACAACTTGTTTCTAAAAACACATGCATTTAAAAATAGTTGTGACTCTTCCAAGTAGCTCCTAGAAGTGGGAGTCATCAGATCCTTTCAATCTGGCAATTTTACGGAGAAGTATTGTTTACCATCGAATTCTTGCCACTCAACTGACTGTTCGCCAATTTCTGATTAAATGTTTTTCTCATATTCCCTACTACAGACTGACCCTTCAAAACAAAGAGGTATCATGACATAATTGTCTAAAGAACTGCAATCAGGGTTTTCCATTAAAAACAAAATATTCCTATTATTAATGAGTTTATTCTATTTTAATACAAATAAAGATAACTATGGTTTCTGAAAGACAATAATCACGACTGAATTTTTTATTTTGATTGTGGGTTTATTCTTATTATCAGTCATATGTAGCTGTACTATAATGTTGCCACAATTTTGCAGTCAAAAAAACCTGACAAATAATTCTAAAAAGAGATTATCAAATACTTCAAAAACATAAACAATCTTCAGGATGTTTTTGAAGAGCTTATTCCTAAGACAAAAAAATTCAAGGGTTTTTTTCATGCGTTTTACAGACATCAAGTTCAGAAAATGAGTGAAAGCCATGTGGTGAATAACAAACTTTGCTGTTCAAATTTTGAATTTTAAATATAAAGTTGTGGGACAAACAATAAATAAAATGAGTTTATATTGTAAAAAAGTGTGTACTTCTTAAAATAATATCATCTGTTCACAAGTGAGGATCAAGCATATTAAGACCCAGATTGTCAGATAAGCTGTTTTTATGAGCTATTCACCCAACTCTCTTTCCTACAGTATAACAAAATGAGCAGCTTTTCTTAGGATGAAATCAGCATTAATTCTGCCACATAATCCAGTAGAAGTATTGTTTCAATTCTTCTTAATATAAATTCAGGAGGTATGTAAATATATCTTAAATTTTAATTCTTCAACAATGTGCATTCATTATCAGAATTTAGCTCAAATCAATTTTTTTGTTACTGAATTTAAAGATATGACAAAACCTCCTGGGTATCTTTTCCACTCCATTTCTGAGCATAGCTTCCATTAAGATTAATGGCTGTTTTGTATCTAATGGGAATATATATCTTAAGAAAGAAGCTGATGTAGAAGCAAAAATTTTAGTGGAAATGACGAACAATAGAGGTCATGATTACAATAATTGTAGAATGAGAGGTTTAACAAGATTCTATGAAAGAAATGTTCCTTCCTTTAAACAAGAAGGCCATATGTTGACACTAATCATATTGAGTAGACCTGCTGAAGTTGATATTCCAAAGATTTCATTGGGGACCATTTTCCAGACTAAGACTTCGCTTACTCAGTATAGGCTTAGCTGTATAATTCTCAGTCGCTCAGCAAGGCTGGGATTCATCAATGTTGGATTGCTGGGTGGGCATGGAAATTTCCAAGAGCAAAGACCTAAAGCATCAGGTTAACATGAAAGATCATTACACAAGCTGGTAAGAAGTTTTCGAGGCTAGTGTGGGTTTTACAGTGCAGATGATCTAAATGATGCAATGGTATAATCCACAAATATGATACAATTATATAAATCAGAAATCAGTTCTGGCATTAAAAGGTTCTTAAATTATAATAATATCCGTGCCTATATATATTCCAGAGTAGTATTCTCCTGGGTTTTGCCATTGACATACAAACACTTTGAGGATTTATTTAAATTATTTGTCTTCAGAGTGAAAGCCTGATATGGGGCCATTGGAGTCAGATGCAATAGTGAGCATATGATCTGATTCAGGCTCTATGCAGCTCAACTATTTTTAAAAGTTACAACTCCAGAAACAAAAAGTATATTCTAAATATTTTCATTTCTTGAAGTTAGAAGAACTTTTCCTATTTTCAGCCTTACTTTTTAATCCTGAAGGCATTTCTTCAGTGTGTATACATTTATGCTAATCATACACTACAGCCATGGGTTCCTCTATCAATATGAAATGTTTTGTACTTGCTGTTTTTGTGCATCTTGTATTGTTATGTGCAATATACAAAATAATGTGTCTAAGTATGCCATTTATGCTTTTGAAAGAAAAAGCAAATTACTTACTGAAGAGAATGGCATTTGCATGCATGTGTGTCAGCTTTCAAGCCATTTCCCTCTACAAAATATTGCTTTCTACACTTAGAAAATGCATCCATCCATCAGTTACAAACCATTTCAAAGCACTTTATGAATCTACAGAGCAAAATGTACTTATCTTACATTGGCAGTGTCCCAGCTGTTACAAAATTGCTATTGTCCTAATACTTACAAGGCAATTTTAGCATCAGTTAATAATTTTACAGGATAGATAACTTCTAAAGCATTATAAAATGACAGACATTAAACAATAGCAACTTAGCATTTTTTGAAACAGTTCATGACAGCTTAAAAACTAAAGTGATTTTAATGTATAGTCTATGCAGTTTTAGTTTCTCATTGACAATTCCTTTAGAAGATAAAAATGTGAAAAATCCTTTTAAATAGTGGGTGAAAGAATAAAACAAATTTATCTTTAAAAGATATTCAGTAAAAATCTCAATTAGGAATAATGTCTCAAATCTTCCTGTACAGATATTCGGTGACAAGAATTAGAATTTATTTAGGCAGAAAAAAAAATGATGGTATCATTTAATGGTAGGGTACCACAAAATAAAAAAGGCTTATCTATTCATTAAATTTAATACAAAAAGGAAAATACAGTGAACAGCATTTTATATAAATCAGTATGCATTATTTCTTCTCAAAAACTGTTTTCTATCAATCTCAGTTTAAGAGCTTCAGTTAAAGGCAAGTTCTTGTTAAATTGTTACCTTTTATCTTTTCTAAGTAGCCATTGTGGTCAAATGTTCACTTTTTGGTTAGACATTTATAATTTACCTAATGTAAAGTACAATCTGTGATAGAAAAAGATTTAATGATGTGTAAAGTGTAAACTGTTCTAAACAAATTAAATTAATTTGTATTTGAGGTATTACTTTGGTAATAACTCAAAAGAACCTTTTAAGTGCAACTAATGTACATCACAGTGGCCCTTTTTTGTCAATGTACTTATTAAGTTAAACCAATTGTACCACTTGCTGTCGTAAAGCACAGGTAATTGACCACCTCATCAAATCATAGCAAAAAGAATCCCTTAGTGCCTAATTACTACATTCTTCTGTACTACTGAACGCATTAAAGCAACATTAATGTAATATGCTATATACATCATTACCCAATAATAATAGAAGGTCCTTATACAGGAGAAAGGAGTTCTGATGGCAGTACAACTATTTTAAAAATTCTGTCCACCTAACTTTCAAAACGCACAGTATCTTGAAGACTAGTTCAAACATTTATCCAAAGTGAGTATTTCAATTAATATTGCAGTTCTGCTTTACTCAAACATCATGAAATTTGAGAAGTCTGCAAAGTATAGAACAGAACTTAGAGCTCACCAAAGGAAATGGTTGAAGTGGATATCCCAACCAAGAGGCAAACAGCCTGACATGTTACAACCCATTTTTCCTCAGATGTTTTACCTAATGAAACATTATTTGAAACTTCTCATGTAGATGTAAAGCCTGTAGAAGGGTGTCCAAATGTGATGGAAGAAAGTGGAGTTCTCTTTTCAGGGAATCCAAGTATGTGCAGCTGCTTTACCCATATGAGACAAGGTCTTATCTTCTTTCAAAGTCATGCTTACTTACGTGAGTGAGCATACCCTTGCTGGTTTGCTCTCTCTCACAAATAGTTCTGTAGGACCAAATATGCAACTGAGCACAGGCAGGAGTTTGGGATTTTACTGAAGTAGGCTCAAGACAAGGATCTCCAGAAGAGGTTGTGCCTATGTGAGGGACAGTTTTTCAATAAGCATCTTTGTGAAAGATTATGTGTCATCACCCAAATTCCTTAATAGTCACTCACTTTAAAAGAATCTCTTCGTTTGATGCAGCTGGCTCATGACATGAATTCTGGCAGCACAAGATTGCACTTATGGCTACATCTCATCTTTGTGATTGTCAGGAGACTGAGACCTCAGAAACTTCAGTCTGGGGAAAAAAAAATATATGTAACCTTTTTCTGTTTCCTACACAGGTTCTTGAGACCCAGCTGCAACCTTAATGCTATATAAAACTTCTAAACCCAACATTTTTAAATGGGTGTGTATTTACAGAAAGATCACCTAATTTTGAAAGAAAATAACATGCAGATGTACAGCTGCCATAACAATTTACTCTTTTCCAAATTACTATGGGCTGACTCATCATCCAGTGATACCACATGGTGGTAAATAAAAACTGGTGACAGTAACCAAAATTTAACTGATGGAATTTTTTAGGAAGAATCACTTTCTGCCCAAACATTCTCTACCAGTATGTTGCTACTAGTATTTTGAGTTACTGTCAAACCCTGTGATTTCTGGACAAATAGCCAGTTATCTAAGAACAGGGAGCATAGGAACCACCAGCCAGTACGTACAAACTGCCTTCAGCCCCAGATGTCCTGACATTCCTCAGTCCCTACTTCAGAATCACCAGAAGAAAAGCCCTGAAAAGCTCCACAAGACTTCAAATTGTTCGTCCTCTCTCTAGACCACTTAAAAAGAACAAGACATCCTTTTGAGGATAAGATAGTTTCTAGAAGCCCCCTTCTATTCTCTATCACATCTTCACCTGGATAGAGCAGCCTCAGTGTTGCTTCAGAGAAGATCTAATTTTTTCAGACATTCTTCCTTCTGTGTAGGGATTTTCTAAGAGGTTTTTAGTCTGATTGTGCTGAAACCATTCTGACTGTATAAATCATATTTAAAAATTTTCCTAGCTGAATACATTTCAAAACAGGTTAGGTAAGCTGTTTTTTTCCCTTGAAAAGATAAAAACGAAAAAGTTGTTAGATGACTTTATATTCTTTTTTTTTCCTCCCCAGTTTCAACTCTTTCTATAACAGATTCTACATTAATAATTAGCATCTGACTCATGTCTTCAGGTAATATTCAAGATGCATTACTCACCAGTAGTCTGGTAATTTCTGCGTTTCCATCATAGCATATTTATTCTGTCCTGTGTATATGCTATATTGCAACATTTATTCTTGGCAGAAAGCATCAATAGTTAATTGGTCCATACTTAGTATCTCACACAGAAACAGTGACATTTTGAAAAATGTAATTTGTAGAGAAAAGGTGTTGATAAAATATATTCTAGAAATAGCAAACAAATTGATGTGTTCTCCAGCCAACCATTTCAAGCTCCTGAAAATGACTGTTTTATAGAAGCTAAACCTTTGTAGGAAAGTCTTTTAATGTTCTCTCATAATGAGAAAGAATTATTCTCTCTTATATGATGCACAGGACATACTACATTGCCACTGGTTTTTTATATTGCCAGCATTTCAAGCAAAATAGGTACTGACACTATGTCTTTTCTGCAAAAATTAACTGTTTTAATTCTAGCAAGAGAAACAGCCATTCATGAAGTCACCAGGCAGTCAGGTAAAGGCAAAAGGTGGAAATCAGAATTATGTGGACATCACAGGGGAAATGGAGTAACTTGGATGAAGCAATGTTTTCAGCTCAAATTTCTAAAGGAGCAGTTGAAATCCAATTGTTAGTACCTTTATCCCTATTGTTCAATGGCTGCAAAGATCAGAAATCTGATCACCAAGTAAAAATTATTTATGCACTATGAAAAAAATAGCAGAATTAGTATATATTCATATATCAATGCATACATGGATACATTTGAACTGACAAAATATTCTAATATTTAATAAAAAAGCTTTAAATGTTCAGATTGTCTTTGGTGAGGTTTTTTGAAGTTTTATATGTACATTTATCTGCATGTTTATTTGTATAAATTAACATTTTTGGTTATGAAATATTTTATAGTCAGCTATATGTATTCTAATACCTATTTAGAATAAGGCACCTAACTGGAGATTCAACACAGTTGGATAGAAGAAAAAAAATATTAAAGTAGAATTTACAATTTGAAACTTTTAGCTTCTTTAACATGCTTTCCCTTTAGTGTTAACAATTCAGGCATTATAAGGATAAGTTACATGCCAAAAATTCAATTTTTGTCCTAACTGAAATTTTCTTATAAAAGATATTACTCTTTTTTCTATAAATAGGAATGGGCTGGTTGTTTTTTACAGAAGGACATTTACTGAGAATTCTTTTCACATTTCTTTGTTGGACTAGTTGTATACCATAAAAATTGAATAGATCCTAGAGCAGAGTTGGATTCTATGAAGATAATCTTAGCCAGTCCCTTTATATTAATTACAGGAGTGAAGGCAATTTATGTGTTTAAAAGCTTTATTCTGATCATTGAAAATTACATTCTGATGCTACACTTTTTTGTTTAGGTTTTAGTCAAGTTTTTTCTACGATTATCTTTATTTAAAGGAAACTTGTAGCAGACAGTGCTCAGTTTCAAAGTGATCTCAGTTTAACAGGAAAAGCCATAGTGTTCAATGTAAAAAAACAAAAAACCAAAAAAACCAAAAAACCCAAAAAACAAGCCATGTTTCTGTTCTATTGCAAAATATTGCAGAAGTTCCTTTGTATATTGGTCATGACTTACTGATGTGTTCCTCACTTTGCCAGTGGTATAAATGCTTTTTGATGGTGCTTTCTAGGAGTACCTTACAGGACCTTCTGTTTCTTTGATGTCCCTTCAGCTTTTCTTTCAAGACCGCTGTGTGCTTTCTATGGGTAAATTCTATACGTAAATATAGCTAGAAATTTTCATATCACATTCTTCTAAGACTAAATAGGTAAATATTCACAGAAAGATGAAGTCTCATCACAGTTCAAAATCTGCAGAACTCTGCTTACCCTGACAGGACCAAAACCAATGGTTTTCTGTTTAATTTTGTTTCAAACCAGGATGTCCAGAAAAAAAAAAAAATAGAAAAACAAGCTCTTTGGGGTTTTGCCTCCTGATGATTTGGTTGTCAAAGACAAGGGCCAGCTATATGCAATCTGAGTGCATACATTAAAAAAGGGGGAAAAACATCACAGAATTATTTAATGGCTTGTGTTTGAAAGGACATCAAAGATCATTTGGTTCCAACCCCCTGCCATGAGCAAGGACACTTTCCATTAGACCACACTGCTAAAAGCCCCAACCAACCTGAGCTTGAACACTTCCAGGAAGGAGGCATCCAAATTTCATCCACATGATTCATCATAAAATAAACACAGCAGAAAGGTTTAAATTACACCCACAGTGACTGACGGTTTGAGGTGGTGTTTTTTTTCAATTTTCTGCACATCTTTTTTAATCTTTGATTTAAACTCATGTAAAAAATTTCCTGTAACTGGCAAACTTGTATTTTCTATTTGAAGGTTCAGTGAACTTCAAACAGTATGAATGGTGTATGCGCACCAAGTCAGATGGCCAAAAAGAGGCTAATGACTTGTGCTATGGCTAGATGGTGGCTGAAACCTGGAAGCCCCATACATGAGAGAGTAATCAAAAGCACCACAGGTCACAGTTACTATTTTCCACAGACGAAGTTAATTATTTGGACACTGGAGTATTACCACCATGGGATTTTTCCCATTCAGTCAGGAAAAACAAAAAAGGCCTTTTCAAAACATTTTAAAGTCGGTGCAACTAGAGATGGAAAATGTAAGTAAAATTTTATCACAAAATATTTTGTCAAGCCAAACTATTTATATTAAAAAATATATATAACTTATGATGAACACAGTGATTCTTTGGAAGAGTAGATTACAAAGACTGGTTTGGGGTTTGTACGGTTAAGTAAAGACTATGGCCTTATCTTGCTTGCCAACTGAGTAGAAATCTAGATGAGTGGCTTAAAAGAAGGTATTGGCTTTTGCTGGATGTCTGTAAATCTATAGAGAAAGTTGTTTTTTGAAGGTTCCCCAAGCTGGAAAAAGACTAAGCCTTTAACGGACATCGTATCATCAAAGATGCATTTATGACCCTTCATCAATACAAACTGGAGAAACTAACAGCTATAAAGTCACAGAATCACAGAATCATTAAGGTTGGAAAAGACTTTTAAGATGATTGAGCCCAACTTTTGACCAAACACCACCATAGTAATAAGTGCCACACCCAATCATTTATTGAACATTTCCGGGCATGATGAATATACCACTTCCCTGGACAGCCGGTTCCAATGCTTAAGCACCCTTTCAGTGAAGAAATTCTTCCTGATGTCAAACCTGAACCTTCCCTGGAGCTACTTGAGGCCATTTCCTCTGTCTTATCACTAGCTGCCTGGGAGAAGAGGCCAACCTCCACCTCACTACAGCCTCCCTTCAGACTGTTGTAGAGATCAATAAGGTCGCTCTGGAGCCTCCTTTTCTCCAGGCTAAGCAATCCCAGCTCCCTCAGCCACTCCTCCTGTGACTTACTCTCTAGACCCTTCACCAGCTCTCTTGCCCCTCTCTGGACACTATCATGTCTCACTGTCTTTCGTGTTGTGAGGGGCCCAGAGCTAGACGCAGGACTCAAGGTGTGGCCTCACGAGTGCTGAGTACAGGAGGACGATCACTGCCCTGGTCATGCTGGCCACACTATTGCTGATACAGGCCAGGATGCCACTGGCCTTCTTGAGCATGTGGGCACAGTTATGAACCACATGTGAATTCAGCATCTTAAATATTGGGATATTTAACAAATCTATATATTCAGCAGATAAAAGTTTGATAGGTTTTTTTCCATACTCACTTAACAATACACTGTTCTTTCACTTTGGAACTGAATGAACTCCTCATATTTGCAAGAAGAATGCCTGATTGCAAATATCCTGTCCGCAACATTCACCTTCTCCTTCATGAAATAATCGCTGCACATTTGTAACATTAACTCATGAGGCCTTGAGGGTGGTGCTCCACACGGACCTGCGCAACTGGATAAGGAGCTCTGCTGCCTAGGGGAAAGAGTGAATTAGCTGGTCTCATAGAGGTACAGTAGCAGAGAACATCCCTAAAATAGGGTCGTTGAGAGGATACCTTCAGTCAGGAACATCTGCAGTGATATAATTTCAAGAGTCAAACTGTCAAAGACAAAAGTCCACTTGTGAACGCAAACTTTTATCCACATCCTGTGGGTCTTCTTGCAGCTTGCTAAAGTTCACCCCAAAGAGTAGTATGAGTAAAAATGGCACAAAGAAATCCACACAGAAAAGTATGAATTCTGAATTTCCCTCCTCAGGACAAAAGCAAACAAACAAATGAAACAAACAACCACCAACAACAAGAAAATACCACAGTAAAAACATTCTGCTTAGCTTTTATTAGAACTGAAAAAGATTCAAAACAATAAAGCAGTGTTCTACAAGTGGCCAAGCAGTCTTTGCAAAGTAATGAATTCCTCAGATTTCAGCTTGTAAAAGGTTCTGGGAAACATGTAGTCTTAGGCCCATGTTTTATGGTGAATGCCCTTTTCTTCTGAGAATAAATTAAAAAATAACAAACAAGCAAGAAACACAAACCATTGCTTGGGGCCAAAAAGAACTTAACTACCTGATAAATCAACATAAGACAGTTTTTTAAAACTCTTTCCTGAAAGTGTAGTTTTTTACAATTTTATGTTTGTAAAGAATCATGTTACTTTAAAATTTGCTTTTGTGTACTTTCTTTTATTTTGAAAATAAAATAAGAAAAAATCTGGAGAAAAAGGGGGAAGAAACCTTTTAACTAGTGACATTTATTTTCTATATCCATGTAATTTTAACTGCCATGTTGACCAACTCAGCCTATCCAAAACCCATTCTTTCCACAGGAAACAGCCCGTACAGAAAGGCACTTGGGCTCTCTAGAGACAGCATGGAAAACACTGACGGTCAATACTATGCAATATATAACGGATAATTATGAGCTGAGTGTCCAAATTATAATCAGTTTGACAAATGTCCACAAGTGTCTTCAGTCTATTTTATATTTTCACTAAGACAAGGCAATCATACAACCAGACAATTCCATCAGGGAAGCTTGTTAGCTGCTTAGTCTGTTAAACCCTGGTTGCCATAGCATCTAGAGTTGAAAAAGCTGCAGATTGGCATGAAAAAGCATGTCGACAATTGCCCTGTCACAGCATGCAAGCCAGGTCTGCTCAAAGGCAGCACACTACAAGTTTTCTTTCCCAGTTTGCACTACCCCATGCTGTTTAATAATATCCATTTACTGGTATTGGGATTGATCTAGTGCAGTGTAAAATCCGCATCTACTGAGATTTTGCTTTTTCACGTGGGGGAGATTCTTTAACAAATAACCACAGAACAATTAATTTATAAAGGAAGTATTGTAAAAATTGTAGGAGGCATATCTGATTTAACAGAGAAACTATCTAAACTCTTAATGATCAGATCTTTAGCAAGCTAATCAGTTTGACAAAGTTTAAAAAAAATAAGTGCATTGTTCAAAAGGTTTCAAGTAATTTTGTTGCTGATAGGTAGTTTCATCAAGCACCATAATATACTGCTTTGCATTTGGATTTTTTGCTATCAAAAAAATCTTAACATTTATTATGGCTGTACTTTCTTTTAATTATATGCTTTCTATAATTAGATAAATTATATATGCCACAAATTAACAAGAATTCCATTCATAAATAGCATATCATAGTCCCATAGGAATTAGTGTAAGCAACTGAATAGCAGTAGAATATTTTTTTCAGAATAAACCTATTGTGTAGTTTTGATATAAATAGCTAACATTGTTGGTAACTTCAAAGAACCTGCCCCTTGAAAAAGGTTATTTTGGTAACATGTTCGTACTTACTCTTGAATATGGATCACTACTTAATAAAAAAGTTCATTAGTCATCTTCATCAAAGTGTTGGAGTTACAAAATTTTTTTAAAAAATAGCACATAACTAGTGGGCTTTACACAAGTGTTTCCTCTCAAAAGTTTACACTTGGTTTATTCACTTTCCCTTCCATTATCGCCTTCTAATCTGTTCTGTCACTTCATTTTACTTTTCCTTCAATGCCACAACTGAAGAAAATCTCAAAAACTACATACCCAGGAGCACAATTAAAATGGCAAACCCAAGAGTATTCTGGCATGGATCTTTTCCCACATTTTCCAGTAGGCTTTTTTTTTTCACTTTTCAATCTATCAATATCATGCAGACATGTTTTACTACAACTCTCGCTATCAGTTATTTTATCCTATTCATTACAGGTCTAGATACAGAATTAGAGAAAAACATAGGCCAAGTTACATCTTTCAGTAAAAGTATCGGTCTATCACATTGTTAATTAGAAATAAATCTTTTCAAAGGTAAGTTTCTAATGCATGGTTATGATCCCAATGACGGAAAACATCACTAAAACTTTTAAAAACATTTTAGTTGAAATTTTACTTGTTGTGGAAGCAACAAATCTTCAGTTAATAACACATTTTATCTTAACTTTTTTTGCTCGATATATTTAATATCGGTCATATTTGCATTTTCTTTTAATTTTCTTCATCCTTGTACTGAGTTTGCAACTTAACTATAGTTGTAAATACGAAATGTGACTGAATTTTTGCACAGACTGAGTTCAGAGAAGATTAATTTTTGCTTTGAAATCTGTATTTGTGTGTATTTATAGTTCTTATTTTTTTTAATATTGAGAATATTTCTGTCTATATTTTACTGGGAATTTTTAAGCATCTTAAAAGACTGCTGAATCTATAGCTCCCCAGACGACACCACAGGTTACAAGATGCTATCATTCAGAAAAACTGGTTGTAGCTATTTGTTTTTTGACTAATTAAATACTATTTATTAAAGCAATTATGAATTTACCTGCTTCAAACCAAAACAAAAATCTACTTTTTTTGGTGCAGAACCTCTTAGAAAAACAGCAGATTTTTTTAAGACTGGGTAAAGGATAAAATTATCAGCTAAATAGAGACAGTCCATCATATAAATAAATCAGCAGCAGAATGTAGCTTAGCACACAGATAAACTTTCTGGCATTTCACGTTCTCCTTATGATGTTTCTCCTAATTAAAATAAAGAATTTCAGGATTATTTTTCAAGTATAAAACCATGGTTCTTTTGGAAATTCTCAGACGAAAGGCAGTACTCATCTGTGAGGAGCAGCATTATCACATTAGAGTTCAGAAGTAAGGCCCAAGTATTTTCTTCTACTGATTTTTGAATGAACCTATAAACACGCATAATTCTGGATAAACAGAGGAGAGCACAGCAAGAGAAAGCCTGGATGAAGCTGTGCTTTACTTTGCTCTGATGGCGACTCAGTGGGCCCTCTGAGGAATGCTGGAGGGATGTGGATGGTGCAGGAAGGTCGGAGCTGTTGGCAGCACACTGCCCCTCGCAGCTCCGTGAGCCTCTGCCCACGCTGTGCCAGAAGGGCACTGCACCAGCACCTTGAGAGCAACATGTCTGAAAGGCTCCAGGCTGTCAGGAAAATCAAGGACTAGGTCAGCAATGTTCCTTCACCAGAGTGACCATTTGCTGCAGATACTCAAGCTGTGTGAGAAAGAGAAATAATCTCCTTTGCTCCCTGAATATCCTTTCTTAGGAGGGAATGAGGCCGTCTCTGTGGGCCATCTCCTTACACAAGCCTTTGAAACCCCCTGAAATGGGCATGTGCTGATACGCAAAAGCTCAAGTCAGAGTTGTTAAGTTCCGTCTGTTTGCAATTAATTCTTCTCTGACGTCCCTGTTCCTATCAATAGTGATAATTTTAGCCTAATGCTTCAAGTTCATTATACATAATCTATTGTATGTAGCTACTGGTTAGTAAATCTACACCACACAGGGTCACATTATGCTGTGGAGGCACTGCAGTGGGTACTAGAGAGGAAACCCGTCCTGTGCATAAGTTAGAAGTGTCTACAAATCTGAACTCTCTGCACCCACTCAGGATCCTTGCTTTATTCTGGTACTGGTCTTTTCCTATTATTCCCAAGCCTGTTTTCCTCCTTCCCTGTCAATTTCATGAATGCTTCTTCCATGCTATTAAATGTAAACAAGAATTTAACGTGTAAGAAACTCTATTTGCCTATTTTTAGTCTAAATTTTCTCTATTAAAATGAGTAGTGACAGATTCTCACTTTGTTAAACAATATACAATTTACACTAAATATTTTCATTCTTGTTAGGGTGCTTGTTTAGAAACAGGCTTATACCTTTTTGTCTTCTAATTAAAGCAAAAGGAAGATTAAAATAGAAATTATCACACTTGAACTTCACTGACAGAAAAGAGTGGTTTAAAATAATAGTAAATACAGAGCTTTTACAGTAGATGTGAATGATATTGCAAGTCAAAGAGTTCTTTAAAACTCCCACTGCAAATTTTCTCATAAAATAGGTTTTCTTTTTCTTAAATCTAACTCTTTTCTACAGTTACTGTGAAGACAAATAGCAAATTAAAATTTGAATAACAGGACTGTTCCTACCGAGCAAAAAAAAAGGATTGCTCTGTAGTAGCTTATATTTTTTCTGTTACATTTTGCTTTATTGTAAAGTATTCTTCAACTGGCTGAAAGGACATTAACTGCTAGATAGGCATCACACTGATGTCTCCATGCTGTAGCTTACAACCGTGAATTTGCTACGATCTGTTTAATCATCAGTGTATTGATTTTCCTCAGCTTTCCTTCATTTTAGCCCCATAGCAGGCTTCTGTAATTTCCTTTGGACAAAGTGTAACCAAACTGTGCTAAGTGATGTTGATTTGCAGGCAAAAGTAAAGGGGTAAATATAAATTAACAAGCTATAAACATTTTACAAGTGGCAAGTCAATAAAAACAGTGTCTGCAGTTCTTTAAAAAAATGATTTGAAGCAGATTGTTAACAAAGGTGTCCAAAGAAACTGACATGAGTCTGAGAATAATTTTTGCGCTTTGTGATTAAGAATTGATCAGTCTAAAAGCCTCTGATGCAACTGAATCACCCATAAGCTGCTGGACTGAAAAGGCTCAGCAGGGGCTGGTATTTGTTTGTTAAACTCCCATGATTCCAAGTAGATAATTGGTCTGTGAAGTTCATGACAGAATCTGAATTTGCTTTCTTGCTTCCCAGCTGGCTGAGCACTGGTTTATAGACTTCTGTGTACAAATTTAGCCAGCAGCAAACCTCACATCTTTAATGTAAAAGGTGTTTTGTTGTGTTTTTCAGGTGCTGAGTGGAAAGCCCACACTCCAGAAGCTCATTAAAAGGGCCAAGTTACAGTACAGGTTTATTTCTGTCACAGCGTTTCAAAAAACAGTGACAAGGATTAATATGTTTCTTTGGTACTGGAAAAAGCCTGATATGATCCCCTGTGAATTTGATCATCTGTTTTGTTGCCTGTATACGATTCAATCTCCTATTATATCCTGAAGTTACAGCTGTAAACCAGGGCTGATAAGCATTCAGAAAGCACTGCCAGAGCCTGCAGAGAACTAATTGTTTTATTAAACAGCATCTTGTTTATTTGCAATTTATTTTATACGTCATTCAGAGAATGAACTCTTCTTTAAAATAATAAAGCATGATAAATCTGCTGTACATTATCTGTGACAGGCACTATATTGTATAAATATGTAATGGAGTTTAAAAATCTCTCAAACTGTTACTTCTATTCTGTTGTTGCTTATGAATAGCTATTTTTGAACATTTATGGAATTCCTTCCAAGGCTTTTCATAATTCTGACAGTAAGCTCAGATCTACAGATTGCCTAAAAATTCATCTCCATCTGAAGATAGAGCCTGACAGTGTAATGGTGTGCTCTGGCCTGATCTGGGGAAAGCATCCCTAGGCAAATGCTCAAGAGATTCTCCATGGGCCCCTCCTCCAGCCACACAGGTAGCCCCATTTTTAGGAAGTACTCTGTGAGCAGTGCACTCTCCTGAATGATGGGCAACAGAAGGGGACACCAGATCATTTCTGATAGAGACTAATAGTCATGACAGAGCTCCTCAGAACCCTAAGCCAGCACACCTGAGAGTAATGGTGGCTTTAGCATTGCGTCAGATACCTTTGTGATCAGATCCAGATGTTGCAAAGAATTACAGGATGCTATCTTAAATCACAAGATATAACAGATGGGCTTTGCTGCATATTTATGAACTACCAGTATAATGGGATCATATCTGGGAGTAGGACGAGAAGACTGAAGGTCCACTTTCATCTACTGAGAATTTATGTAGGGAACAAATAATGCTGTCCTTTAAAGAAAGCTTGCTTCGTGTTCAACCCTAAAGCAGGGCTTGCTTTCTTCCTCACTCAGGTGTAATAAAAATCATTCATAGGGTTCCCATATTTCCATGTTCCACTGGTTTCATGGGAATCTTCACAAGAAAAAGCACTTAATCATTGATACAGTGGGTGGAGTTTTGATTATTTGTCTTATTGCTGTGATTCATTTTCATGTGTGTGAAAATACATATCAATATACCATAATTCAAAGCCCACACCCTTAGAAGGGTTTAAGGACTGAACATAATCAAACAAACAGATAGAAAAATATGTCTCTTACTGTATATGTCAGAAATTAGACAATAAGCCCACATTATTCTTAGGAATAGTTCTTATCCCTAATTTCTAAAGTGCTACACCAGCATTTTAACCCGCCATTGATTGTATATGATTGTCTGTACACAGCTAAACACACCCTTGTTTGCAGCTGGCAATTTATTGCCCTTCTTCATTACAACAAAGAAACACAAAATGGTAGCCAAAGAGAAAACTGCCAGTCAAAACACTCTTGCTCTCTTATTCACACTGTTGCTTTCTACCTCCACACTCCATTTTTCTCTAACAACAAATTTAACTTATGAATGAGAAAGGTTAAAGAAAAAATATTTAGTTGCCAAAAACATGGCAAAAGTATTATAAAAAGATCTGTTACTGTTAAACACTGTATGTCCTTAGAAAAATGCTAGGAACCACAAGAGTTACACTTTTATCTAAGAGGTAGCATATGTGCCATATAATACATATGTTGCAATCACAGCAACTTATTTTGCATGAACAGCAGCAAACTCTGAAAAAAAATTGTCCAGTGCTCAAATGAAAGCTGTCATCATGTCTTCATATTAAATATGTATTCAAAGGACAAGCATTTTTGTATATTTTTTCTGAAGGTTGGGTTTGGGGTTTTTGGACTACTACTTATTAGCATAAAAAGAGAAAGACTTTTATATTTTTCTCTTATACGTTGTCTTGAAGAGTGCCATAATGTTAACATTTTAATGCATATATATAAGCTGGGTTAAAATAATTATTCTTGTTCACATGCTCTTATTTCATTCTTCCAGTCATCACTTAAAATGAAGGTTCGTGCTTACCTCATAAGCGGTAATAAACATATATTCCCTTTAAATATTTGTTATCCGATCTTTAGCAATTTTTACAATCCCTTCATCTACAGAAAGGAAATATTCTGGAAATTACAAGTTGTGTAGCTAAATCCTGAGTATTAAGTATTCAGCACTCCCTATTCTGCATGACTCTGAGCTGTCCATTTGTGCCATAATAAAGCTATTTCAACCCTGTCCTCATGTAATTTGGCCACTGTCTTCATTGGGGCTCTATTTTACTAGTGCTGTACATTCATATAACAAAGCCAACATCTCTGTCCGAGACCTCTGTCCCTCTTGATATTGGACCAATAACTCTCCCATGCCATTCCTCAAATGTCTTACACAAAGTGGAAAACTAGAATAGTAGACAGGGCAACAAACTGTCCAGAGGGCACAGTAGTGGAAAGCCATCCATAGACCCTGAAGTCTAGATCACTGTTTGCATACATAAAAACGTGAATTAATCTCAAAAACTTAACACACATTAAAACCAGACAGATTTCTCTCCATATTTCTTCTATTAGAACACTGTATCCGGAGCCTTTATGCTGCCAGCAATGATGGCAGATAGCCCAGCTACCAGCCTTTGCAGGTTACATTTGCTTCAGACCTCAGACAAGAATGATTGATATCAGCTTTTCAGGGAGGTCTTCCTCTCCAAAAAGCATAATGGCAGTGATCATAGAGTTTTATGATTTGATTTATTAAACAATATTTTGATTCAAGTTTGCATACTATAAAAATTGAGTGCAAATTAAACTAGCAAAGACAAAGTGTATCTCTAAGCTTGATTTTATGCAACATTCTTATAAAATAACACCAAATTATCCTGAATTACAGGACAAGTGTTTTTTCCTAACTAGACATGTTGGTACAGTTTTAAATAGATCACTATTCACTCTTAGTCTTATCACTCTCAGTCCAATGATCTAGATCCTCAAAAGGCATAGGGGTACTTGGCTTCTAAAAACACTGTGCCCTAAGTTCCTGTGATCTCAAATAGTCAGTGTCTTAATAACTAACTGGCAGCTCATAAGACATTTTACATTTGAATTCAAAAGCTAATTTGCCCACCAAGCACTCTTATGTAGAAAAGAAAATTAAACCCTCTCCTGTCCAGTCTTTGGGACAAAAAAAAAAAAAAAAGGCACTAAGCACAGCTCCATTACTATATTTGAAGAAAATATGTAAGAAAATAGATATTTTATAAATTTTTTCTTAGGATTGCATTTTTAATTATGCTCTATTGATTCCCAGTCTTTCCTGGAGCTGAAGTGTTGGGTATTTACTTCTTTTATTCTGAGTTACGCACAATAAATACTCCTAAAGCTTCTGAATTCCTCCACAATATTCCCAAAACTCTGGGTTACCTTTTCTGACCACAACAAAGGAGCATGAACACCTTCTCCAAAGATTCCCATCTCTTTTTTCCCAAGCTGAGTACAGAATAAATAAGATTTCCAAAGAAGAAAATCCATTAGAAATGTGTGAAAACACGATGCCTAAGGAACTACAGCTCAAACTCAATGAAAAATAAGTGTATGATACTTCACAAAGAAAGACCTTTCAATTTCCTGGAATATAAAACAAACAAGCATACAAACAAACAAAAATAAATTAGAAAACTTTTTTCAAAAGAACTTTCCAAGTCCTTTCCCTCAAAAAAACCACAAAAACAGTAACAACCACCAAAAAAACCCCCAACAAATTAACCCTCTTGTTAGAGACTTTGCAGGTAAACACACATTGACTTCTGAGAAAGCTACCAGACACTGTAACTTCATATAATTTTTCTCCTGACTCTTTACCCATGCTGCCTTCACAGTCATCAGTCTCAATGACACATAGAAGCACAGAGCCAGGATAGTGATGGGGGAAAGTACTCTGTGACACGAGGCCTTACTCCTTGATCCTTTAAAGCTCTTGAAAGCACAAGCATTATGAAAGTGTTGGCAAAGTGCTAGCAAAGTGTTGGGAGAGCTCGCCAGAGGGGCAAGCAGATGAAGAGTCCTCCACTGACAGGCTACACAGCTGCTCTTTAGCCACATCTTTGTGTGTGAAATACAATCTCCAGAGCTTTCACAGAGCCTAGCTGCTGAGCCTACCTATTCAAACCGGGCAGTGGAGTGAGACTGAGGTTTTATTCAATGCTTAAATATGAAAATGACTGCAATATGCATCATGGACAAGGACTTGGAGAACAGTAACTCCAATAGATCTGAGTATTTGCACACATACACGTTCTATTCAAAGCATCTGTATGCTATAGAGTGTTATCAGAAGACTAATATATCCCAATCAGACGGGATTTATTTATAGAGAACGCTCTTTTCGCAGTGTTAGATGCCTCATTAACTTGATTCAGCTTGCACACAGCAAAAATATTCCCTCCCTCTTCAGATTTTTGATATGGAATTATAATTTCTTGTTTCATTTGTTAAAATCCTTTCGTTATGAGGACATTTCAGAAATGCTTTATTGCACATGACTTTTTAAAATGCCGAAGTATTCATTTTGACCAAAAGGCTCTCCTTTTGATGATTTCCTCTTAAGAGAGATACAGAGAGGATTGTCCTATTTCTTCTTTTCATTTGCCTCTTCCAGAAACCATTAATAGCCAACATTTGATCCTCCTACACAAAAGTTCATGATAGCAAAGTTGGAAGAGTGGGTTATACATCGTGCTATGAACTGATTATGACTTTGGTATGTCACTGCTACTGTCACTATAAAGCTGAGAGAAATTATACTGTAAGAATTACATCTAAATGTAAGTACAGTCTTATTCTGGAAGATTTAGGGGATCTATGAGCTTAGAAAATTTGGAGATTTTAAAACCAGCATTTCAAGCTAGTGTGGAGATTTACTGGAATTATGATCAAAACCTGTTCAGGAGAAGCTGACAAAAGAGTATAACTATTTTTTGTAGTTTACCATTTTTCTCTTGGTTCCACAAAGCAGAAAGCTCCAAGATGCCTACTTCCCTGGTTTCAGCTGCGCAGCCTGCTCTCATTTCCGATTATAATTAAAGACAGAGCAAAAGGAACACATGCATAAAAATATATGAACATACAAATGTATTGAAGTCAGTGAATTTGAGTCATAAGCTTACCCAGCAGGCAGGTTCTCTGTCATTATTGGACTACAACAGGGATTAGGAACTGGACATGCTATTTTAAAGAAATGAATAAGAAACACATTCTTTAGTAGCTGCAATTCATTTGCAGCTTGATTTTAAACTACTGATATCAATTTTCTTCAGTGGATTACTTAGCAAACTCTTCTATCTTAAAATCTTTCAGATCAATTCAACCTCCTTTTTTAATATCTCTTACAAGAAAAACAATGTTTACACATGTTCTAATCATTCTAACTGCAAGCCCCATCCTCTATTCCAAACCATTTTATATTTTCAATAGCTGAATATAGAGAATTCTCTTTTAAGATTGGATTATCGAGTTTCTTTTTGAGGACCATATGGGAAGGTGAGATGAAAATAATTCTTTCAATCAACAGTAGGTTTGTTGCAATGCTGCTTAAAGGAAGATACCATTCTCAAAGAATCTGTGCAAAACAGCCTTCATTTTTCAAAACATGCTAAATTTGAAGTCAGTGTTAGAGAAAAGAACAGTCTGAAGACCAGTTGTGTAAAATACCACAGAATTTCTGAATGCTGTGATTTTGTTGCAAACAGTCAAGATAATTTGGTGGTTTATTAAAAACAGGAATGAAATTACAGATCTAATTAAGTATTATTGATTTTTTTTAATTTAACTTCTGTGTACTATGAAAACAGTTGGGTGAAAGACCTTGAAAATTAGCAAAAATAATCATAAACATCTCTACCTCTAATTCTATGTCTGTCCCTGCCTCTATCATTACCTTTCTCTCTAGTTGTGTCTCCTTTCTTTCTCACTCTGTTCAAGTATGTCTCAGTTTTTAAGGCAATCTCATGATTTATGCACCCATTACATAACTCTTGAATACTTCAAATATTTGCATAATATTTCTGAATCCAAAGGACTTTGAAACACAAAAAATTGTTATAGAGTAATGAGTTATCAGACGTGCTCTGCTCTGTGGCAGAGATTGTTTGAGAAATCCCATAGCATACATGATAAAGATCGTGAGGTACTTTGAATTAACTTCACAGTAAGCAAAAAGGCTCAAACATTTAACCTGGAGCAGCTGATGCATGATAAATCAATAATTATGCTAATTGTATTGCAAAATTACTTCTGCTCAAGCGTCTCAAGTTAAAGAAACTTATGTGAGCACTGCAAGTACTGTTTAGAATCATTTGTGTTAGAAAGGAGCATGATTTGCTGTATGCCCTTCATCAACTTTCTTGGTGCCACATAATCCAGGGGTGACAGGGATTTCATAGCCTTTACATACCCTGGCATGCCACAGAATGGTCAGGCCAAAGACCAACTTCTTTCTAAGCAGTATGAAAATGTTAGAGATGTCTTTTTTAGCCAAGCACGTGTGTTTGATTTCTGTCTCTAAGAATGCTTTTTCCGTATTTTGGCAATACATCCATACTACATTTCTGCCTGTATTTTCTTCCTTGGTGCATTAATGCTGATGAGTCTGTGCAATTTCCTCTGTGATGAACAAACCTGCCATTAAAAACACTGTTTAACCTAAAACACATAACAAGCATAAAAACAGCAGCAGTTCATAAATGAGCCTGAGTTTCCATGGAGGTACTATAGATCTTACTGGTGTCTTAATTAGCTCGTCTACTCTTTAAAAGTGCTTTCTGGCTAATCTGATGGTCTACTGACAGTACAGACTGGCTTTATAAGCATGAATTCCTCTTTCTTCCTGTATATCATGACTGCAATGGTCAGAATGATGAAAAAATCTGCAGTCTGCAGTCTGCTGATACAGCCCTCATGCAAATGAAATCTGATGAAAGGTGCTAATAATAGTAATAGCAATAATATAGAGATATATTAGAAGAAACTTTTTTTTTTCCAAATTGTTAGATTAAGAGATATTAATGGTATTTTTGTGTCTAATAGCTCCCTAACTAAAGTAATCTTAATTAAAATCTCAGCAGTTAGTTATACAAGACAGCTGCAATCAGCTGTTTAAGTTAATAAAGGAGATTATATAAATTAATCACTAAGTCTATCTACTATGGTAAAGTTGTACTAAAATCTGTATTATTGCCACATAAAGGCCAGCTACAAAGGTGTGTTTCAGAAGCCCGAGTGAAATTTTCCTTTTATCCTCAATTTTCGTCTGTTTACCTCCTCAACAAATTGTTCCAATGACATAAGAGCCTCTGAGTCATATTTTCCAGTATCTCCTTGTACCTGAATATACTTTTTTCCTAGCTTACAAGAATTATATTCAGCATGACCTTTCCAAAGGATCACCAGAAAGATTGTTAGTTTGCAAAAGGGTACTTGACATTCTTCTGACACCTGATCAGCTCTGATATAAGGGGAGGTTCCACTAGGGTTCTAATAAATGAATTCTATGCACGTGCTCTTTAAATACTGGTCAACCTCCTCCAAAGAACTCCAATTATCCCTGGTTTGCAAAAAATATTTTCTCATTTCTCTCTTGATTTTGGTTAATTTCCTTTTTATCATGTCTCAGCTTCAGATTCTAATGTTTTATCTTGCCATGTATAGTCAGATGTTGCAGTAGTTTTATCAGCAGTCCAAAATGCCCCATGTCCTTATATATACTTCCCTTGTGATTTCTCTTCAGAATAGATTCAGATAATTCTCATCAAAATTTATATCCCCTTGTCTTCTCTGGAGCAATGACATATCATTCTGAATTGCACCAAATGACTACTGGAGGTCAGCTACTACCGCTGGTTTAATCACCATTAGAATTCAAAGTAGAATCAAAGGCAGAGTCCTTGTTGGATGTGTTAGGCTATGGTGAAATTATTCCTGCTGCCTCTACAGAGCAACCTAAAGCAGTAAATAAGTGCCAAGAGCTTGGACAGCATGCACCAGAGGCACTCAGGAAACAATGTGGGAGTTCAGATAGACAGACAGATAAATGGACCTCAAAGAATCTTGTGTTGATGTGGTGGTATTCATGAGCTAAAAGAGCAGCCCCCACACAGCCTGAAGTGAGTCAGGCTGATTATAAAATGCAAGAAATGCAGCCTCCCACATCTGACTCTAAATTCCCATTTGCTCTGCTAAGAAAATTTCTCTATTTGATCAAATTCATTTAAAGACTGTTAAGCATTTCTGTGGTCAGTGTGAGCCAGAGCAAAGTATGCTCAAGCCTTCAGACAATACTGATTACTGGATTAGGTTGGGAAAGGTTTTTTGAGCCATCAGAGTGCAAATCAATTTTAAAAGAATGATGTGAATCAACGTGTCTAAGCAGCAGAAGCAGACAAGTGGGCCAGAAAAGCTCTATGAGAAAAACAGCAAAACATCATTTGTGTAGAAAACCTGGGAAGAAGAACGTTTCAAGGGCACTTGGATGTGGAAAGGTAAAGAATTGATGAGATCTGGAGGAAACAAAAAATAAAAAAACCATTGAATACTCTGATTCATGTCCTGAGTGGAAATATGGTTTACGTGAATGGCTTCCCTATATGTTTTGTCACATTGGCATTAACAGTTTTCAGTAGCCATTCTCCAAACTGGAAAAAATTAGTATATTTCAAGACGTATCAAATGCAAGCTGAACAGCAAGATTAAATCAGGCTGTACTTCAAGGAACAGTGTTAGAGAGCAAAAGTACTTCACTCCCTTCACATAGATGAGAGATTGAAAGGACAGCACAAACATAATGCCAGAAGACATGAAGTACTAGGGAAGCAAAAACAAAATAATTTTTTGATTCCTTTCCATGCCCCAGGTCCAGTTTAATGACTTCTGAATAGTATGTGTTTAGAACTGTGGTTAAGGCATCACAACCAGCTTCTACTGACATGTGCACTCTTCCTTCATAATGACTTTCACTGCTTCGCATGTAACCAGTCTTACCTACATGCATACAGAGATAGCAATTTAGAGAAAATGTACTATTAAGGACTGTACAGTATTAAAGGCAGCAATGGCTGAAAAAGTAACTGGCAAAAAATGAGATGCACTTTGAGGGATATACTTCTGTAGCTCTTAGTCAAATCTTATTTCAGATTCTGTTTTTTCTCATTTCCATTTAATTATGATTTTGGATTGTATCCCTCTAAATCTGTATTTCATTATTACCACAGCATATCTGGGCTTTTTTGAATGGCTCTAATTGGCATCCTTGCTGGCAGTCTCAACAAAGAGGCCAAAGACTGAATGTGCATGGAGACTGAATTGTCACCTTCTTTGAAACTATCCTTCTTAAACACTATGGAGACATGCTGGAGAAGCAGGATCTGGGGCCATGGGTGATGCCAAAGTGCTACCTGAAAACAGGATGGGGATGTGGCTGTGCATGGACCTCTTTCTGCTAGCAGACTACCAGCCAGCCAGCAGCCAAACTCCACTCCATGGGCTCTTGCACACAGCATTTTACAGGACCAGAGTGTAGGTGAACAGTGGACTTCACCCTTAGAGGCCTGTGAATCTTGTCATTTTTAAAAATTGTAAAATGCAAGCATACAATTAAAATATAAATGTCCAAATACCTGCTACTTTCAGCTTCTGCTGCAGCATAAATTGGATGAAGTCCCATTCATATTGAAATGTAAATGCAAAACATAAATTTAAAATGTTAAAAAAAAAAAGGATGGCTTGGAAAAAGATAACGCTTTTCTTCTGTGTGGAAGATAATGATACAATATTCAAGTTTTCCACTCTAAAGGTAATATTTTTTGTCTAAGTCAACATACTTTACCATTTTTAAACTTTTCTCATCATATTTTTGACAGCAGGTTTTCCAATTTTGACAGCTTTTTAAAAGTAATTTTAACAGACGAGTGATTTCTCCTCTCAGCAAAGTCAGATTATGTGAAATGTCAATGTAAAAACTATATACTGTGACACATAATCATTTTTTCATTGAATTTACTTATTAATTTTACTTGCTATTGCTAATAAAATGTAAGTGCTTAGCTAATTGTATTGCTTATTTAAATTTTTTGAAGGAATGTATTTTAAAATTGCATTTTTTTCCTGACTGCAAAATTTCTGAGGCAGCTATAATTTGTCACCCTTCCAAATTATTTAAAGAAGAAGAATTACTATCACAATTGATATTCCCAGCTGAGCGGCCAAAGAATGAATCAGCAGGGAGAGGTTAAACCAATCTTTCATCTGTAAGGGTGGGCTCTTTGGTTTAAAGATTGGAGCATATCTGCAGAATTTTACAGGGAAGTTCTTTTAGAAATGGTGCGTGTAGTCCGTAGAAATCTGCAGATTATTGGTACCTATGCTATCAGTTGGGTGCCTTCAGTAAGAGTGAACTCAGCAGAGAGGGGGGGAAATCAGAAAGGGAATGTACAGTTCAAAGTTTGCACTTCTATATCAAACTCAGCTCAAGCGAGGCATAAATGAGTTGGACAAATTCTTACCTCTGAAGGATTACAGTTCAATATCTAAGTTTTTTTATTTCTATGAAATGAGTTTTATTTGTAATTTTCTAAACCAGAAATCCAAAGCTATTAACTATTCCTACTATGTAAGTCTAAAAAATATTAAACTCACACTCTCAAGATCAGTACCATAGGTACTATAGTTAGAGTGTGTCTTCAAAGCCTTTGGGGAGTAAGTCAAAATCATGGGTTCACTGCACTTTCACACAGCTGTAACAAAAACTGGAAGGCAATCCCAGCACAAATCACTTTCTTTATTTGTGCCACTTCATCCAGGAAAATAATGTAGTGCCTAAGAGAAAGTACACAAATGAGAAAATTTATAAGAAATAAAGATTTTCTCTTTTAATTAACCTTAAACCATCAAATAGTCTTATGAAGTGAAGATTATGTCTCACAGGAAGAAAAAGGCTCAGTGTCACTCCCTGTATTTAAAGTATTTCTATATCAGCTCAAGTTAAGTGTCATTACAATCTATTTTGTATTCCGTTTTGATCCATCCACTTCATATATCACTGGGCCAAAAGTATGCTTGCGTTTGAAACTGCTGACAAACTTACCATGATGTAGGCTGCTCCTTCACAGCATTAATATAAAACAGTTCTAAATCGAGCAATGTTCAATTATCCCTGAAAGTACAGATGACTTAGTTCTTCGTTAACTTCATTGTTTTCCAGTAAAAGTGAAATGTGCTGTATGCAAATTAAATAATACCAAGTGTCAGCACTTAAAAGAAATGCTCATTTAGCTTCAGAAGAGGTTTTTGTTGCAAATTTTGTTCATTTATTTTATAAGAAATTGTGTTTGTCTTAATTTGTTCCAAACACAATATGATTGTGAGACACAGTGCCTGCTGGCAAAGTTGGAATTGCTGTCAGCAGGAAATGGCAAACTAATAATAAATGGTGGTAAAATATTTATGCTATACTTTACTGGGAAAATGAATGCCGTTTTCTATTTCATTCCTGCTTGAGACAGTACACAATAACATAGTTGTTTTCAAAATAAGTAGATAGGATTCTAACTCTGTGGTGGCTTATCTTGTAACCATCAGCTGGAAAAAAAAATAATAATAAAAATAGATCCTTTTAGTAGCTTCAATTTAAGAAATTTTAACTGGGAGTACATAGTGCAGTAATTAGTAGCATCTCACATTCAATGTCATTGGACACTAGTCTGATAGATCAAACACTTGTGTATGTGGCCTACTTACTTAGTTGCTCACTCATAATTTTCAATAACACTGCTGTTCTCATGCAGGGAGGGGTGGTCCAGAGCCACTAGATTACTCTGCAGGATGGTGATGTTCAAGTACAACACTGTGTTTATGTACTCCCCAAAGTGTATCAAAGCTCAGATCCACAGAAATAAAAGAAAAGTCAAACAAAACAAGCATTAGACTGCGTAAAATAAGGTATGGACAAGGCAAACAGGTGAGGCATTGTTTAGGTGGCTAAGGTAGATCAATATCTGTGCTTGCAAGCCAGGAATTCTGCCTGCTTTCCTCTGGCACTATGCAGATCATCTTACGGCCTGCAGACAGACTGTCGCCTAAACCCAATTGACAGACAACCTATTTCACCCTTGCAAAAATCATACCCATCTTCATTCTTGCAGCCCACGAGGGATAAATAAAAGCCCCCATGCCCATGGAATGCAGAAGAGTAGGCATAAAGCATCATTTCAGCTAACTTTTTTTATTATTCTATTGCAGTGATTACGTGATGGAAGCAGCTAAGCTTTCTTTTCCTTCAGTTACCAACAGCAAGTCCGCACATTTTGCCTGGGCTGGCTTATGAAAGCACACTGCGGTAGTCTTTCAGGATTTGAAAACGATTCATGTGACAGGTTGATACTGTTGCCTCCTTCTCTTCAAATGATCCATTTATTATCAGAGATGTTTTTTGATTTCAGACAGGCAGACATCAAGAAGCTCTGACTGCTCATACTGATAACAAAGATCAGTTAAAATCCTTTCCCCTTCAAAAGTGCATTTACATTTCAAAAAAATCAAATTAACATATGGTCAGTTTAAAGAACCACTGGACACCTTCAGTAAAATCCTGAAGACCATGAAGTTTTTCATTTCTAGCACCAGAGCTTCCAATGGGAAAACCTGCCTGCAGGAGTGGATAAGCTGCAACTCATGCCAGCTTCAGTACTGGAGAGACCACTCCTGCAACCTGCACCTTTTAGGTCTTAGACACACAGTATCATAATTGAAGATTGGGAAAGCAAGTGGGGATAAGAAGACCTTTTTAAACTCTTTAAGAAAATGTAATGCTTGTTTTTATTAGAGATGTTGGTACAGATATTTTTCACGTACATTCTGTTCACTTTTTAAGTTGAAAATCTCACACTTTTTCTCTCATGTCTGAACTGATAAGCTATTAAAATATAGTTACAATTTCAAAATAATGTCTATTTCCCTTTTGTAAGGAGGTAAAATGTTCAGCTTTAATCTTGAGAGTGGAAAAGGTCACCTTTGTAGACTGATGACTATCATATCTCCAAGTAATGAGAACAAGTGTGCTTTTCCTCAGTGCAACAACCTTAGTTACTCTTATACTGCAACTGTTTTCCTGCCTTACCTTTCTTTATGGTAGAGGAAATGTAATTTACTTGTCAGATTGAAATGTTTGATATAAATCTTTAGCCTTTCTTTCACACAAGTATTTCTGTAACATTATATTGCAAACAACTGGCATGTTTAATTAAACAACTGCTTTATTTTCAGCAGCAGCAGAAGGTATGATTATATTAATTGAATAGTAGGACCTATGACCAAATTTAAAGAAAACATTTTCAGCACAACAAGGAGGTATGATTATCATAATTTCAAAGCAAGACATGTGACTAGAATTAAAACAAAATGTTTGTCTCTGTCTTTATAATTATTAAAAAATATTTTCACTGAAAAACAAAGAAAAAAAATGCCATTTTAAAAGTATATCTCCATAAAAACCTTGCTTCAAATCACAAGCTGGCTAAAAATTTTTAATTAGTTAAATGAAAGTCCTAGAACAATTTATTTCTGTGATGAAGTGTGTTTTAAATGAACCACAGTTTTAACATGTTTACTGGTACTTTTGAAATAAACCACTATGTTTCTACAAATGCATGATAGAAAATCTGCTGTATATTTTATAAGGTAATTCTTGTAGCTAGACACAGAAGCAATGCTTAAGCTCATATGGCTTGTTCATGTAAGAAGTTCATTTAATATAAGAGACTTTACCAGCATGAGTAAGGAGCAAAATTTCATCTATGTTGAATAAAAAATATTTTAAAGTTTTAAAAGTTTTAAGGTTTTAAAAGTTTCTCTTTTAAGGTTTTAAAGTTTCAGTAATATCAGCATTGCTGCTGGGTTTTATTCTGTTGTCTCGAAAATAGTTTCTGTTATTTTCTACATGTATATAAATAAAAAATTTAAATTATCATGATTTGCTATGAAGAGAAAATAAGTTACAACGTGTTAATAGGAAAAGGGATGAGATGCAAAAAATAAGTTTTTTTCAAATCGTCTTTTATTTGTTTGAAATAGAGAAAAGCAAGGCATACATCATTTAAATGCTCATGACCAAATGAAATTATCAGTGAAAATGGAGAAGCTGTTAAAGGAAACATATTCTGAGTTACAATCCTAATTACCCATGTTTAGATATGCTTATTTAGGTAAATAGATGAAATACTTTTGATCCAGATGTGACAAATTTCATGCTGTCATTTACCTTGCAGGGATCATAGAATTTTTCCTTTTATCACATTCCCCAGAGTACTTTCATGTTTTCATTAAAAAGCAGTAGTTGAGAAAACATGTCAGATGCTAAGCACAAAATCCACAATGCAGCAACATGGAAAAAATATAACAACTTTTTGGGAAAAGTGTCTTTATGTCAACCTACATACAATCTTAAGTGGCTTGCCAATGAATGTTAATTAGCTTTAAAGTTACACCGTGACATGACTTCATTTGCTAAAGAAAACACTTGCTTATTTAGCTGGTGCATGACCAAAGAACAAAAATTAACAGACACAGTTTTGACAAATAACTATATCTAAACTTGTATTGGTATTTGGGATAGTTAATGATAACTAGAAATTAAGCCAAAGGTTAAGTAATGTCCACTGACAAGTTGTGATCATTAAAGATGTGATGTATTTTTTTTTCTTAACTACTGACTTACAATTAAGATTATGCTGAAGTGCAAAAATGTCACTGTCTGAGACTGGAGTATTTATTTTATGTTACAAAATCTTCATATTTTGTTCCTACTGTAGTTAATGAGACTCCTCAGGGATTTAAGTTGAGGATATTATACCAGTTCTGTGTATCATTATCCAACGTATATAACAGTTTGTAGGATGCTCATTAAGAATATTCCCAGTTGCAATTAAGCTGAACAAGAACATTGTTCAAGTAACCAAAAAACTTCAGTAAGCATCAAGAGTACTATGTTCCTTTGTCAAATGTGGACAGTAGACTAGTTCCTTCTGATTTATTTACATTTATACAAGCAAGTGCAATATAAAAGGACAAGTCTTCTCACCCTCTCACACAGAAATTGCTAAAATGTAAGTGGAATAATTCATGAAGAAAATTAATGAAGTTTAGTGCAAGATTTTGAATTGTTAATATACTTGGGAGGAAAAATATATATGGGTTAACAAAGATGAATTTTTCATTTTCCTGATAATAGATGATTTCCTTAGAGTCTTCTATGACATATCTCATCAAGATTCATCATTCTACAAAGGATATAAAGAAATAAAAAGCACCTATTCACATTTGCTGATATCTGCTGTGAAGTTTGTTGAAGAGAAAGGCAAGCAGACTTTATTACTCTGTTTCTGTACAGATCTGAGCAGACACTCAGGATTAAACAGATAAATGAAAACAATTGTCTTGCAGGGGATCGAAAACACAACAAAACTTACAGCCAAACTCTTCATGGAAGACTTCTGATATTTCACTGCAATGTATCTTTCTAGTTAGAAATTTTTTCCATTAAATCTGTAAAATGCTTTGCTGATTCAAGCAATATTTTTAACTAATGACTCTACTTCTACCACCATAATTTCCATCCCTTTACTTCATCCCTCCTCTTTACTTCAAACCAAATAAACCAAAACATGTCGTTCCAAATGTTAGTTTGCATCTAAGCAAATGTCCTTTCCAAGAAACATGACAATTCTATATCTGTTGCAACCTGTGCCCTAAAACCCAATAACTTTGTTATATTAAAATAGATGGAGATAATGAAGATGGACATAATACTTGGTAATCTGAAGCACTCACAAATCTGACAACTCCATTTTTCAAGTCCCTGCGCTGATTCATCCTGTGTCTGATGAGCAAGCAGGCAAATGGTCGTGTAAAAGTAGATGCCTTCTTAACCCTCCTAAATACTGAATGACTGTGCCATCAGATCTTTGGCATGACATTATAACTTCCGCTTTTATCTTGGACTTAACAATCAGATTACTGCTTGTGTTCTAATGTTTTATGCTATCCTTTAGAAATACTAATGTCTAAACCAAAATCTGATCGTTCTGAAATTACAAAAATTGCTTATAAGGAATGTTTCATTAATTCAAGATTCCATTCATATTAGTAGAACATGCTCTCCTAAAGGCAGGAATTGTCTTTGATTTCTAAATGTGAAGAGGGTAAGATGCTCTCTACTGGAATATATAAGGGTTCCTTGTTACAGGTCAGTATTTTCGTTTACTTAACACAGACTTTCATTGCCAAAAAATGGCTTATTTTAGAAAGACAGGATTTCCAAATAATTTATTATTCCTACATTAGCCATCTTCTGTGTCCCACACTTACAGTTAAGCAAATGGAAAACTAACTGCAAACACTCTACCCTGATTTCTGAAGATAATGGTGTCTTTAGCAACCCTGTGGCCATTAAACAATCCTACTGGCCATAATAAAATCTAGCCAATGCTGGATTCTGAGCCCTGTCAAACAATTACCAAAGCAGGACTAGAAGAAAAAAATGCACTGTTTTCCATTTTTTTGAAACAGAGTGCTAACATTAGGCTTAGCTATATCAAAACCAAAAAACATAACAGATAGCTAATGAAAGGAAAGCATCAATGGGGACTATGAAAGAATTCTATCCCTTGTAAACTTCAATAACAGCATTTAGATATAGACATCGAAGTGACTGTAATACAGTGAATCCAGTGGCAGAGACTGAATGGACAAGAGAGTACACTGAAAACATCCCCAGCTTCCTGTTCTCTGTGAAGCCCAAATCTATCTTACAGCGAGATACTTGGGTAGAGAGCTGTTGGCATTACTCAGGTCTACTCAAATTATTTGGTCTGAAGAATCTTTGGAAAAAATATCATGTAAATATTAGTTCAAATTTGAATATGAATATCAGTTTGACTGCATTTATAACCAGTTATACTTTATTTGACTTTTTTCTCGTCTAAATATATCATTCCATTGAAGCCAAGATGTTCCATAAAAATGTGTCAGATTTAATGATGTTTACAATGGGAATGTTCTAAATATCCTGGTTTGTCAATTTAGCAATTTCCTAATGAGAGAGTGAAACAAAGGATTGGAAAGAGAAATACACACAAACAAAACAAAAAAATTATTTGTTCCCAAAACAGATGTATGCAATTTTATTACATAAAAGTGTTCCAAAGAGTTTTGTTTTATTTTCATGTGGAACAAAAAGACATCTCAAACCATACATATTTTCACATATTGGGAAATGATACATTGCCCTTAGGTTTACTCAAGGTATGACATTTTCTGTTTGCTTCCTGAAAACAATACAGTAGTTGTGTAATAAGTAATACTTACAAAAATATTTTTCAGCTTGAATTCATTAGTAGCTCCAAAAGTAAGTTTCAGTTGACTGTAACTGTTATATCTACAATTTTTTTCATATATTGTGTTGACCTACTAAAATCAGCTCTTCAGTAAAAAGAAGCAGTAATTACAAACATAGCAAACCAGCACCATATATACAGATGACACTGTGGATTATACTCAATTGCTTTTTGAATAATGTGAATTGTTCTGAATGTATTTGTGTGAGGTATTAGTTGTATTGCCTGCAAACATGTTTTAATTTCACAGTAAAATATAAATTCTGAATTTTCCATTGCTGGATGAGAAGATGGAACTGAAAGAATCCATAAGGCTGCCCTATAGCCACAGTTAGGCATTAAATAAATGCAACAGTTATATGATTGCCTTGGTCAGCTCCAGTTTCCTGAAATTCGGGAAGCGTGCTTGCTTTTCCTACCTCTAAGGAATCCAGTGTGAATGGATGTATGCTCTGTGTCCATGGTTCTTAAAAAAACAAATGAACAACAAATAATCACTTCCCAAATCATGGTAATAACTTAGTTTAGGATTAAGTCAAAAGCTAGAATTAAGGTGCATCAGAGGTCAAATGTCACAGAGAACAAATGTCACAGGTTCTTGAAATTATAATTGCAATATGTTGAATAAAACTGCCAGATAATCCATAGAACACAGTGATATTATTCATTACAAATGGAGATGAAAATAACCTCTTAGTGGTTCCTCTAATCAGATTGGGGGAAAACAATCTTCCTAGCTGAAATTTGGCAACTGGTTTTACCTCAAAGCCATGATCATATGTTAACTTTTGGTAATTAACCAGTACTGTACTCAGATTTTCAGCTGAGGCAGGCTAGCATACCTATCTATCCTGAAAATAGGAGCACAAATTCACATCGGTTACTTAATTAATTAATAAAATGTAGATTACGAATTGTCAAAATTCACAACAAACAGGAGGGTCTATAGATTGAGGATTACCCACTGAAGTGATTTACAAATAATTTTAAAGTGTAACAGTAGTAGCAAATTTTGTAGCCTATTTGCAGACAATTGGAGAACAAAAAAAAAAACAACAAAATTTGACACCAATTATTCATTCTGTGTCAATCAATTCACTTTAACTGATACTATACTGGAGACATTTCATGTAAGCTTTTCAAACTGCACTGATGTAAGGCATGCACAGAGCAAAGGAGTAATGGAAGATCATTTGTCAGCCTCATAATTTCTTTTTTTTCTTTCACAATCATGTAGAAATCCTTTGGATTACCCACATTGTTTACAAGGTGATACATTCCTCAACTATAAAATATGTGTGAAGCACAATATCTGCTAAATTTTAGTCAAGGATCGCTTCCTTTCAAAGTGGTCACTGATCCACTGTTAAAATAGCTCATAAAAACCACTGTTCAGGAAAAGACTTATAAGATTCTACTGCTGTTCTATCACATATTTTAGAGTTATTTTCAGAGGAAATCTCAATATTGTCAAATAATTTTTTGATCTAATTACAAATGACTATGAAATCTAGGAATAAAACAGTATTGGTATTATTTGTATTTCTGTAGAATGGAAAGATAATATCCAGGACTGGCCTTTAAAACTATTAATGAGCCCTGGCATTGCGAAAAAGAGATGGATTAGGTAGATGTAATGAGATATGATTAAAGGGTGTAGGCACTGAAGGGTGTTGGAGAAATTCTTTTCAGAGGGAGTATAATTAGTGTCTGATAAAAGAACTTAGTAGATAAGATTTTTGAAGAAGAAAGGTTAAAATAAACACATACCATATGACAAACCTGTTTAATTTTTTTCTTTTGGTTCTTGCATAGTCAATAAACTGTTGAAGTTTTATACAAAAATAACATTTGTTAATACTTGATGAAACCTCACAAGACAATTAAAAGGATTTTAATTGCAAAAGACAGAAAGCAAAGAAAATATCCTATTACATTTCCTTTTTGCATTTCTCTTTTTATTTATGCAACTTAGATAATAACACGCAACCTTTTCCTGAAATTAAACAAACAAATGGACTTCTTAAAAAGCAAGATTTCTAGAAGTTGCTTAGCAACTTTCAAATCACTTTTTGTTAAATTGGAAGCATCTTCTCCTAGTTTAGCGTTTAAAATATGCAGCAGCCTAAAGCAAACCGTCCTAGCCACCATTATACAAGTCCTGGGCAGAGATGCTTCTTTGTCCATTTAGCCAATAGTATTTTGCACACTTGAAAAAAACTCTTAGAATGAGATATCAGGTCTTTAGTTTTCCACTTTTAAGTGTGAACCTTCAACCTGCAACTGGAGTTTGGATTTGGAGTGACAAATCTCAGTGCAATTAGAGCACTCATAGATGCATTGCCGATGAATATATTTGATACTTACAGATCCAGAAGAGAAGTTCACCATGTGAACTGACCATGTGAAACATGAAAACCTGAAATAAAAGCAAATGTTGTCTCCTGCATGTCTGGGATTCCTCAGTGAAGGAGTGCTACCACATCATGGTCTCTGGTCCCTATTTACAAGAACAACAATGGTGAATTCCTCTTTGTTGCCTTGTTCTTAAGACACACTATCTTTTCTACAGTAATACGTTGCAATTCGTTGTTTATTTAGGACTTCACAGAATCATAGAATGGTTTGGGTTCAAAGGGGCCCTAATCTCTTTCAGTTTGAAACCATTCCCCCTTGTTCTGTCACTACATGCTCTTGTAAAAATGCCCTCTCCAGTTTTCTTTTAGGCTCTCTTCAGGTACCAGAAGGCTGAAATTAAGTCACCCTGAACCCTTCTCTTTTCTAGGCTGAAAAAACCAAATTCTCTCAGCCTTTCCTCATAGGAGAGCTGCTCCATCCCTCTAATCATCTTCCTGGCCCTCCTCTGAACTCACTCCTGGAGGTCAATGTCTTTCCTGGACTGGGGACCCCAGAGATGATGCAGTACTCAAGGTGAGGTCTCACCAAAGCAGAGTAGAGGGGCAGAATCACTTCCCTCAACCTTCTCATTCCACTTTAGAAGCTTTGAAATGGTTGGCTTTCTAGGCTGCAACATTCTGCAATACTCTGGACTTTAAGTATTCCAATTGTCCTTTCGTAATCATGCCTTCATGTAGAAAAGCATTGGTAAAGTTCAGCATTGGAAACTCTAGCCTGACACATGGCTTCTGAAATCTCTCTGAAAGCTAATTCAGGCCCATGATCCAGGAGAATCGGTCTCAACATGGCTGGTCCATCACATTCAGTCTCTGAGCAGAGGAACTTTGCAGTAGCAGAGCAGAAAAGCAAAACTACAAGCCTGAGATCAGGCTTGGCATGGAACCCACATGCTGACAGCACTACCTTTATTTATTCAGAGGAGTAAACCAGGATCATCTTCCCCATCCTCAAAAAGTATATCTCTTTTAGGACTGTCACACATCAGGAGCAGCTTTTCTTCCTCTGTCTGTGTACAGGAGTGTCATAGATTCTTATGCCAGGCTTCTTGTTCCACACTGCATGTGTGGAACTCAAGTCCCTCCATTGCATGGAGGGTGGTCCCACTTATGGAAAAATGCACAGTTATACAGAAGATTCTCTAAATCATTGGCCAAGTTATTTAAGTGTACTTCTTAATCAGTACAAAAAACCAGTTCCCACTGGGCACCTAATCTACCCAGAGAATATCTGAAATGCCTACAAGGTGCTGAGTTCAAGTATCTTGCAAAAACTGCCCCAGAAGACTTATTGTTATCAATGAGCAAATAACCAAAACAAATAATAGAATTGGCGAAAAGTTCCCATCCCTAATAAATAAATAAAACCCAAATACATGCATCCTGACTTGAGGATTATTTTTATGAAGATAGGTATGAGCAAAGGGAGCAGTGCTTTTTGTGATATTTCAATACTAGATGAACATCTTAAAAAGAAACAGAATAGATCTTTTGTCTCGTGACTTCAGTAATTTATGCAGTTCCTACCAGTTCATTACTAATTAATTAATTAATTGTGAGATTTTTAGCTCCTCCAAACTTCAAGGAGATTTTCAATAGCAGTGAATGAATTCTAGGTGCCAGAAGGAAGTTTCAAAGTCACTCCCAATCAATAGACCTAAAAGAAGGTTGAAAAACTCCTTTTCTTGGCAGCACTATGTTATTTCTGAAATGTAATGCTAACACTGTAAATAAACATTGTTCAGCATTGTCAACATTGGTTTTGATGCTTCTTTTTCAGCTTCAGCTCCACCAAAGAATCTGAAATATTTGATTTTTTTAAATGAGCATACCAAGGTAGTATATAACTTATGTGTTTGTGAAAGTATCAATTCTAAAAATTTACAGAGGAAGGACGTTAGTTCATCTATTTCCTTTCAATGAAAGGACATTTCTCAGATTACATTATTCTCTGGGGGGTTTTACAAACTTGGCATTGAATGATTAGATCCATGGGGTGTCCAATATTTATGTAAAGAATCTTAAAAATCTTTTCCACCAGTTTCCATCAATCAGGATCATTTCAAGGACATTTAAACCTAGTTTTTTACAGCTTTTTATTGTTAGTCTGTTTCTTCCAGTGATATTTCAGGGTCATCAGGTAAGGAGACAAAGATTTGATGGACTCTGGCAGAACAGGAGCGAAAATGGAAGTGTCAGGAATTCTATTGTGTTGTAGGAAGAGACAATGAGGTAGTTCTTTGGAGGCAATAAGGCAGCTAGGTCTCACACATGCTTACTTGTACACACCTGCTCACACAAGTTCTGATACCCAAGTTTCTTCTTGTAAACACTATTTCATAGTTTCCATAGGGATCATGGTGGAATCATGGTGGACAGTGAAAGTCTGGATATCCTTAGGATCTACATGAAAACAAGGCCACGAGCACTCTTCTGCTTTGCTTGTAAGGGCATGTGTCAAAAAACTCTTAGAGACATTAACAAAGGTGGATTCACATGCTGCAAAACAGACTGATCAGACACCTATAGACCTACACTACTTTCTCTTGTCACCTTTCTGGGTACTGTAAGCTGTGGTCTGATCCATCTTTGGGGTAGGAATCATGTAGGCTGGAACTCAGTAGTACCATTCTGCTCTGCAAAACACTTCTTTCCTTCTTTACTTGCTTTCCTTCACTGCTGTTAGGCTTTCTTTCTTCCTCATTCTATCTTTTTTTCCTTGATAAAGTCTTAATGTTGCTGATGCTGCTGTTCTGCTTGAATCAGGAGCCAAAAAACACGTGACTTTTCTAGCTCTCCACTTTTTTTACAGTTTCTGCACCACTCAGACTGATGGCACAGACTCCAAAGTTACAACTCTGGGCTTTCCATAGATGAATCTTGAAGATGCAATACAAGCACAACACGAAGAGAAAGAAAGGAGTTTGCCTGTAGGTACTCTGAACTTTTCACTGAATTCATTTGAGCTGACAGGAACTGGATGTTATGTTTGAGTGACAGAATTTACCCGAAAAGGAAGTTAGCATAGAGGAGAGGAGCATGAGAAACATTATAAAAATCTTTACTAAAGATGAGAAAATATATCATGTTTGAAAAGAAAACTGTGGAATAAGCCCTGATGGTCATAAATATTTTAGGTGTTCCTGCAGAGAACTGAAACCCATCACTGATTCAATTTTTTTTAACCAGGGAGATTATGACTTATATTTTCTACTGCTTGTGTGTGTGGCTTGGTGTTCCCTAAAACTGTACTATACTGATTCATTATTTTCTTTAAATGTGAACCTAAAGATGCTCTCTTTTGGTGTGTTCTCACTTGCTTTAGGGTTTGTTTTGGTTTGTTTGGTTTTTTGTTTGGGACTTGGGGGGGGCGGTTTGAGGTTTGGGTTTTTTCTGATTACAAAAAAATAGGGACTACTTCTAGGTGAAGTAGTGTTATCCTCCTCCCCTCTCCCCAAAATAAAAAGTGGCTCTTCTGAGTATCAATCTCCTTTAGGAAGGTCTGTTCCTGGAAGATTAGGGACATGTATGAAGGAAGATAGTTGTTAGGGTTTAGATCAAAGTCAGGGATTGGTGAGGGACAGGGGACTGGGGAGAAAAAGAAATCACCAAGCTGATCTCAGAGACTGCAAGGCATCCAGCACCTTCCCTCTTAGGGCAACATGTACCTTTTTCCTGCTACTTTCAAGGAGTTGAAATAACTATTTGAAAAATAAGGAAAATTGCTCTTCACATAAGGCCTAAACAATACTGAGCTGAAGCTTTAGGAAAATATTGGTCCCTTTTTTGCCTCTCAGACAGTCAGAAAATCCTTTGCGTTTTCTGTTTCAAAAAACCCTAAAAATAATGGATAGTTCCTTTCAGAAATTACCAGTAACACCCCATTCTTTCCAGGTTTTCAGAGCTCACAGTAGTGGCTGGGTAGATGAGGCCATCATGAGCCAGAGACATCATCAGCACAGAACACTCTGCTATTTATTTAGACTCTGAAAAAGAGCCTTCTTGCTTATTTTCCTAAAATAATTAAAATGCATCACTTAAGTTCCGATTTGCTAAAAAAAAAAAAAAAAGAAAAAAAGAAAAAAAAAGGCGTGGGAGCATAAATGTTTTGGCTCTGAGCTGACAGTAAATATATCTTCACATCATATTTTTATTTTACCGTTTCCAATGCATCTATCCTTCCTAGGCCCTTCCCCTCCCCCATTAATCTCTGAAGTGTCTGAAAGAGCCCTGCAGCTCACAGCATTCTCTCTCTCCCCTCTTTACGACGGGAGATCAGATGTATTACCTTCCCCTTCTGCACGCCTGACGACGGGATGGAGGAGTGGGTTCAGCCGGGCTGCTGGGGCCCGCGCCCGTGGTTGGCACACGGAGCGCAGCCGAGGGAGCCCCGCTCCGCGGGCGAGCCCCGGGCAGGGCAGCGGCGCCCGGCCCCGCTGTCGGCGCGGAGCTTCCCCGCGGCGGGGCCGGCTCAGGCAGCGGAGCCCGCCGCCGCTGAGCCGGAGCTGGAGCTTACCCCTGTCTGTGCGGGCGTCGGGCGCCGTTCGGGGCTTTGGTGCTGCTTTGTTGATGGGTTTTTAACCCGCAAAACAGGTCGGGGGTGGCGTTACCCCCAAATTCCTCCACTGCTGACTGCCTACCCCGGGAAAGGAGTTTCTTGGATTAAACTAGGGGAAAATATAAATATAGGTTTGTTTCAATCTTTATTCCCCTCGAAAGCTGAGAAATGTCTGTTATTTGCAGGCTGCGCAGGGAAGCCAGCTCGATATTAATTTAAGAAGGGTAACTCCAGCACTGCTGGTGCTGTTCATTTGCAATTCCTACACACTGGCTATTATGTGCAGGGAACTAATCCTGCCTTGCCTTGAAAATAGAGCTTTCACTTAGCTCGCTGCGCTCCTCAGATTTCCTTTATAAGAGAGACGTTGTTTTGCTGGGATTTTATTATTTTTAATAACATTACATAGGTATTTGAATTCTCCCAATAAGTGTGTACTGCTTTTTTTGCTGTTGTTTTTTCTTTCTGGCTTTTTCTCTCATGAGCCTTTGGGCTCCTGCCGTGCTCGCGTTGTTGCCGTGGGACGGGATAGCTGGCAGCACCCATGTTTCGTTCCTCCTCCCCGTTGTAGCTGTCGGCGGTGAAAACCAGCCCATAGGCACTGCATAATGGCCAGCCCTCTCACACTCTGGATCGGTGTCCGGCCACGGAGCACCGCCGAGGCTTAATTGCATGCATCTGCTGGCATTTACTGAAAGGGCGAGCGATATGGGCCATGCTACCCACCAGGGAATCCGTGCCTGAGAGAGCTGTCTCCTCGTAAGCAGGCACTAAGTCCGGCAAAAATCAGGCAGGCTGGTCTCCGGCCGCTAAACTCAAAGTCCTGAAATCCTGAACCCGCTGACATGAAGCGAGCCCTTGCCTCTGCGACCCCTTGCAAGCCAAGGCTGGCCCCTCCGAGGAAAGAAAACCCAGAGGCCAGTGTAACAGACCCCGGCCCACCCAGCCACATTTTCCCAGAGCACCGAGAGCACCCGAAGGTAGGCAGCGACTCAGCAGTCCCGGACCGGGCCAGATCTCATTTAGACCGGGCCTGAGGGGCTGGAGCATCTGATGGTCGCTAGTAAGACGCGTTTAAAGCGTTTATTGGCATTATGGCAATACAGTGCACGGTCAAAAACAATTCAAGAAGTTACACACCACAGCCTTTCCCACCAAACCCGAGGAAGAAGCTCCAGTTCTGCACGAAATTACTCCAGGAATGAAATAATGCTTGCAATTTTAGTAGGATTTTAGTTTATGTAGCAATGTCTCTCCGACTTCGCAACCGCCTTTCCCATCCTATCCCCTGCCCCGGGGCAGAATTGTTCCCTACGATGAGTCGGCGATTATCGAAGAGCCTGACTTAACCTCGAACACCTGCCTGGAAGATTTTGGGACCGATTATTTTGTAAAGTACTGTCCCTCGAGTCGGCCAGAATCCAGATTTCACAGCCGCATCTCGGAGCGCTCCGATGGCGCCTCTGCCTCTCGTCAGGGCTCTAGCCCGTTTGACAAACGCAGCTTCTCCTTCTCCCGAGGAGACGATGAACTCACGCTAACACTACAGCCACTAACTTCTCCGATCTCACTCCCAGTCCTCACTGACCCGCTCCCCAGTATCCTCCATCTCTCACCCCGCCTTCACCCTCCCCCCCCCCCCCCCCGCCCCCCATTTTTCTTTTTGGTTCTAGCGAACAAAACCAGGCATTTGATGCCAGCACACTGTCCTGAGCTGCTTGTGCATCATGACTTCGCAGACCTCATTCATCACGGATCCTTCTCCCGGACAGTTCCCACTTTGGCTGTCAGGCTTTTCTCGTCACGTCACCTTCTTCCTCCACAGATACCTAATCAGGGAGAGAGCACATCCCAGGCACATCCAAGGCAGAAAAGTCCGCCCACCCCCACCTTCCCGTGCTCCCTGCGACCGCCCTTCAGGCCCCATGGCTTGGGTTTCCCGGGGCTCAAGAAATACAGGAATAGAGAAAAGGGCTCAGCTCTGCAGAACCTGGTGCTAAAGCAGCTTCCCCGGGTCCCAAGTTAAGGGCACTGATTCAGTGACGAATTTCCCCAAGTATGACACGACAGCACCAAAAAACTTTCTGACTGGGCTGTTCACATCAGTTCCTGCCAAAAAACTTTCAATTCTGGAGAACGATGCTGCTGAGATAGCTAACGGCATCTGAAGCTTAGGAAATGCTGAAGGCCTGGTTAGCAGAGAGAGGAAAAAGCAGGCATTGGGGAGAGTTGTTCAAGAGCTCCTAATAAAGTCCCACTAAATCACTATTTTTCTCAGAAGAAAGGTAAAGATATGAGGGCATCTATTCAACCCTTTTATTAGTATTTTTTTTAAAGAATGAAAGAAGGTACAGTCTTTAAGAGATTGCTCATGACTTAAGTGATGACTCATCACACGGTTAGTAGCTTTTCAACTATCGGCTACCACGAGATGTCCATTAAAACATTAAAACAAAACAAAACAAACACACAAACAAACAAACAAACAAACAAAACACCACCAAAGCAAAACCAACTAAAAAAAAGGAGCTGCGGGCCCAAACTCCCATGAGTCACCGTGTTTAATAACTAACTAGGTTCAACTCTGCGTGTCTACGTGTGTTTGTATTTTCACTGTCAAAGAATAAGCGTGTATGTTCTTCACATGTTAGATTTGCAATTTCGTGTTCATTTCGACATTCCCTAACGACCCATCCCACAGAGGTGTCTAAAAGCACCTACAGATTATCTCCTATCTCTCTACTACTCTAATGTGACACACCTACTTACATTTTAGGGGTAAATAATTTGAGAGAGATTTACAGTTCAACCCTCTCAGCAGACAGGAGGAGAGGTTTGCGTGGAATATAAATTCAAGAATGTAATTCTTTCTCAAACAAATAATCTGTTCCCTTTCAAATATAATTAATGTTTTGATAGTGCATTTCTTGTGAGAGAGAGATACAAAAACAGAGGCAACCTCTTGGATCTCTGTTTGTATATCTTCAACAGGAATTTACAGTACCTATCTTGTGAATGTGACAGATAGAGTGTTTTAAACATTTAGAATTCTATTTATTAGAACTAGAGCAGGAAGCTGATAGGTCTTTACTATCCACCGTGCCCATTTTATGCACGGTTTTGTTGCAAAGGAAATTGCAGTTGCAGGAGGAGGGCATTAGTCTTTCAGGGGGATGAGAAATGTTCGCTAGCTCTCAGGGTGCAGACTTCTGTCCTGTTGTGCTCAGAAGGCATATGTCCTTGTGCTTTGTCTTTCATTCTCCTCTCTCTTTCCTCCGCGGGATTGAACCTATGTCCCTTTTCTTCTCACGTAGGGAGTTAAAGAAAACAGTGGGCGTATTTTGGTTTTGAGTCTCCAGCGTTCACACTGGTCCGGGCAACGATGTGTTTCAAGTCATATAGTCTAAACAAAACCATTTTTGAAAATGCCCAGAACATTCGTCAGATGCTTTTAAAATACTGTTATATGATCACATGGTTCATTAGCTATAGATCTGCTACCTAATCCAGCGGGGGTGAGTTGTCTTTTTTTCCCTTCTTCCCCTCTCTCCCTCTCTTTACTTGTTTCTCTCTTTGCTTGCTATCACCGGTCTCAGAGGAAGGTATACAAAGACAATTCTGCCACGCTTGGGAACACAAAATTCACTGATATCTGTTCTCAATGCCTATATAATTTCTAAAGCGCAACACAAAACCGTCTTTGTGAGGAAAAAAAACCCAAAGGCAAGCAACCAACCAATCAACAAAAAAACCCAAAAAAACCAAAACCAAAACCAAAACAAAAAACAAAACCCCAAAAAAACCTCCAAACCAAAACCCAAAAACCCATCAAAAAAATCAAAACCAGAACAAAACAAAACAAAAAACCAAACCCAAACACCCAACCCCAAACCAAACCCAGAAACGATCTTTTAACTCAAAATGCTATGAACACTGGAAATCAGTTTGAGACCAAAGCCATATGGACACTCCTATCTAGTCCATGAATGGCCAGATTCGACTTCCACAAGTATGAAAAGTATATTTCACGTTCATGCCACTGCATTGGGTTCCCATTATGTCTCTAGCCTAATAATACATCTTGCCATACAGTTCATTTTCCAATGTCATATTATTTTTGAAAAATCGGGTATTAATCAGAAGAGCGGAGAAACTTTTAAAAGCCTTGGTTTCCAGCTGGGGTTGCCTTGCCTCACCTCACCTTGCTCAAGCCGGTATTTTCAAAGAAAGGGAGGACACATCTGAAAATGACTCTTCATAGAAAGTGCCAGACCTGCAGTCGGTCTGAAAGTCTTTAGCAACAATAAACATTAGGAATATGCGTCATTACTAACCTTGAAAAAATAATCAATGGACTTAGAAGAGTGGTGTTTGCGTTTATAAAACAGTGCAAGGAAGGCCCTCTAGTTGTACAGGAAACAGACCTGGCTATTCCGATGTCAGGCTTTAAAAAAAAAACCCAAAAAACCCTCCATTTTTTTTTCGAATTTATAATCTCTAGATAGATTGTTACAGACCCATAGGATGTTACCTCCCTACACAGGGTTAGTATAACTTAGATTTGGAGTATACAATATTGTAATTTTAAATTTTATTGTATGTATTGTCAGGATTTACCTTTTCTAGAAACTCCTAAAATGTCTTGTAAACACCTGAACACTATGACAGAGATAACTTTAGTTCAATACAAAGTTACCAACCTCAGTCATTGAGATCCAATTAATTCGATGTTTGCCTCCAGTGATCTGTGAAAAAAAAAAAAAAAAACATACGGAGAGGGAGGCGACGGACACACAAAAAAGGAAAATATTTACCGCATTGATCTGATAATATCTAAGAAAATGTCAAATACACACTTTTTAACTATCGTCTTTTAAAATGGCAAAAAATAGTAAAAATAGCTTTGGTACCTCTGATATGCAACTGGTCTTTTTTCGCCAAAGGCTAACATTAGGGACGATCGCACTTACGTTCAGAAAATATTGTTATTTTTCTTAATGGGGAAAATTGGACTCCCGCGACTTAGATCTGTGGTTTTTAGAACTGGGATGGAAATTGGACTGACACCACTTTGCACTTTAACAATCGGATTTCGTCAGGGTACAAGTTGTTTGTTTAACCCGACAGCTCCGTGCACCCCGTCGCACGCTTTTACACACTCATTAAAACGATTATTCACGACCTGTCGAGTGTTTTCTCGTTCATTCACAGGAAAGACTTAGAGCTCTAAGATTCAAGAGCATACGGTCAGCTATACCACTGGCCGAGGGGAGAGATTACTTATCTCTGTGATCATCTGATGCGAGGCTGTCTTATCTCTACAGGTTGTAAAGCAGCAGTTCCTGGACGTAAAAGGAGGGAAAAAAAATCCTCCCCCCTCCCCAACAAAACTTGCCGAAAGCAAAAGCCGAGGAAGATAAGTGAAGAAGGTCTCAACACTTGCTCAGCACGGCGCGGGTCCTGTTCCGCTTCCCAGCCCGTGGCTCGGGCTCCCGCCGCGCCGCTCCGCGGGCAAGCGGCGGGCAGGGCGGCGGGGGCTGCGCCCCGCGGGGCAGCGCGGCCGGCGTGGGCCCTGCGGAGGCGGCCTTGCCTCCCTGCACCTGCCTCTCACACCGGCCCCCGCCAGCTAGCCCTGATCCCGAGCTCGCTCCCCGCCGCCGAGGTGCCTGGGTCGGCACAGTCGAAGCGGAGCGGGGAAGATACGGATAAAGCAGAGCCCTCCCTGGAACGGCTGCGAAAGAAAATGCGGGTGTCGGCTGGAAAAGCGTGTTAAAAAAAAACCAGATCAAAATGTCAGCCTTCTGGGGTCCTGAGAGGAGATGGCTGGAAAATAGGCCTTTTAGCAGAGATGCTGGGGAGATTCCTTTTGGACCTATTAAATCATTAAGCAAAAAAAGCAAGACGAAATACCGCCTGCTTTGAGCACTCTGATAGTTGGATGCTGATCCTTCCGTTTTGTTTGGTTTGGTTTGGTAGGCTTTTTTTCCTTCAATATATCGATTCCTGATTTCGATATTCAGATTACCTCCAATCCTTACATTCCATCTATGAGGAAACCCCAGGGGCCACTCTGTTGCTGGGAAGGTGTTTTACACTTACAAAGGAAGCCAAGGGCCCGGAAGGCGAAGCACACATCAACTCCTGTTCAGCTTCTGCGGATCCAGAAACCCATTTTTCATTTGGAAAATATCTAAACATAATGCCCCTTTATTTAAATGAACCGACCCCGAATGCAACAAGGGATTTTAATCTGAAACGGTTTCCTAATTGCTCGAAAGGCAAGCACGTATAAGTAATTTGTTAAACTTATTGGATTGCAATAATCCACTATCAGGTTAGCTAAGAATGGATCTGTCAAGTGTGTTTCCTAGTCTAAGCTCTTTCTTTCAAACCAATCTGGTATAATAATTAGCAGACAAAGAACCCGAAATATGTAAGCAAATACCTAAAGATCTGCATAAATACACATACTAATCAATAGCAAGGTACTCAACACTTGTCTTATTGATGAAGAGACAATCGATTTTGCTGTTCCAACCTGCAATCAGAGATCTGTATTTAATTATTAGTACTTTTACCTTCGCTGATTTAGTAATAAAAATAGAGGTAATATGTCCTACCCTTCCACCTAAATGCAAATGACAGTGATGACATAACTAAAGGCAACTTACGCTTCCCAGCAAAACAAACAACTTTGCTCAAACAGAATAAACAAGCAAGCAAGAAAAGAGCTGCCTTTTCTTATGAGGGCTAGATGACACCTTCACAGTCAGAAAAGATCGGACAAATATATACATGCATATACACACACGTGTGTACACGTGTATATGTATAGCAATAGAAAGATAAATATAGAGGGAAAAGTTCATTGATAAAGCAACAATGCCATTTTTATTTGCAGAATTCTCATCTGTTTTCTCATAAACCCATATGAGTATGTGTATACTATATGCTAATCAAAATACCCTTGCCATTTTGTACCACTGTGAATGTGGTACAAAACCTAGACTGCATTTAGAGTCCTCTAGATGCGCTCGCCATCAGAAGTGCGGCTCAGAAGTCTAAAAAGAGATTTACTTATCACCAGCATATTGTGAAGTTGCCTATGAGCCATAGCATTAAATATATAAATGTATATGTGATGTGCTTAACCATACCCCACCATAGACCTCTGTAATAATCTGTCCCAGCTTCGTTTTGTTCGGGGTCTAGTGAAAAGTCTAATCGCAGCCATCATCCCCATTAGAAAATATACTGGTGTGGGGGTGAAGGAGCGTTTGGGCCTGCAAGGGGAATAAAAAGATGTGAAACGCAACTTACAACATCACCAAGATTTTTGATTCAAAAGAACAGTTTGGTAACCAGTGAATATTACCTGCATTTAATTTATGAAATTATTGCTTCCTTTTGGGGCATGCCACTCTTCACAATGAGCTTGTGCATCATTTTTTATGAGAATACAACTTTTTTGTTGTTGTTCTTTTTGTTTGGCTTTTTTTTTTTTTTTCCTGGTCGTGTTCTAAGACTGAGAAAGGGTTCCTCTTTTTCCTCTATAGCCAGGCTTCGATCAGATTTTTTGGCAGGTATTTGTCTCCTCTTGGATATGATTAATTTAGCAGGCTAGTTAATATTAAATAGTTGAGATAATTTCTGAGTAAAAGCAAGCAAGGTGGGGGCATGGGGTCGAGAGGCGACAGAGAGGGGTTCTCTTTCTTCCACTAACCAACAGTGCAGGGCAAACGCTTAGCTTGGAGGGCCTCCAAGTTTATGGGGAGCTCGGCGAGGTCTCCCCCGCCGGCGGGCCGCTGCAAACCCTGTTCCTCCGCCACCGTCACGGGAGAGCTGCCGGGAGCGCCCTGAAGGGGAAGAGCTCCTTTCACGTGTTTCTACTTTCCTGTAAAAGATGCCCCTGCGAAATCATTTGTAAAGAGCTCTGAATTCCCCACTGAGGAAATAAAAATCAACCCAAGAGAGCCCAGGCTTCGTGTCGCCTTTGTAGTTCGAAATTCAGGCTCCCTGGTCAGGCAGCTCCGGGCGAGGAGAGGTTTCACCTCTCGGGCTTAGGTTAAGCAGTTCTTTGCAGCTAGCTTTACAGGGATGCTTTACTCACCTTAGGGTAGGGTGACAATGGCAGGCTTTTCTCAGACTCCCTCCCGTTTAGTCTTTCTTCTCAAATCACGGATAACCCCAAATACACTTGGAGGACTCCCTAGAGATAATTCTTTGAAATGGACTTTGCATTCATTTCCCCGATTGAGAGCAGCAAATCCGCTCGCTTTGAGTCAAATTCGCTAGCCTGATACTGTATTCTGTTACAAGGTATTGAAGGGGAGGGAGGAGGGGAGGTTGCTAGTTGTTGCTTTGGTTATTTGTTTATTTTGGCAGTTTAATTATTTTTTTATTTTTGTTTTTCGAGTTTTCGCTGGTTTGTTTTGCTCCAGCGGAGCGAGAGGTGAGTTTAGCAATCCCTTTCCCGGATCGGAGCATCCTGGACTAGTTCTTGGGAAGAGGTCTTTAAACTCCTTTCCCTAGGGCAACATCTGTCTTGGCAGCTAGAAGAACGCAACGCTAAGTCTGTATGGAGAAGGACACTTCAGATCTTTCCTCCTTTCTGAGGGGAGGGAGGCGGCACGGACTCAGGCCCTGCGAGTACGAACGCCGCCTGCAAGCCGCCGCTTTACCGCCGGCAGGGGGTTGCCGGGCCGTGGGAGAGGCCCCGAGCGGCCGCCGCGGTTCGCCGGGCGCGGTGCGGCCGGTGCCCGCGGCCGGGAGGGGCGGCTCTCCCGCGGGCCAAGAGCGCCCCCAGCCCGCGGGAGGCGCAGCGCCGCCGCCGCCGCCGCGCCGGGCCCCGCCGCGCCCCGCGGACACGCGTGTGCGGGCACGGCTGCCCGCGAGCGCCGGGAAAGCGCCAGGCTCTGGCGGCGCCAGGCCCTGCCGTCCCGGAGATACGCGAGTGCGGATGCCGGTCTCCGCAGCGCAGGGCGTGGGGAGCTCCACCGGTGCCCCGCGACACCCACGGGGCCATCCCCGGACAGGTCTGCGCGGGGCAACACAAACACGCCGGCGCATCTGTCACAAGTGACCGCCGGCGTGTGCTGTGCGTGTGCGAGCGCTCGTCTCCGTGCGCCGGTGTCGGGTTTTGCCATGCGAAAGAGACAGGCGCTCGGTACCGCTGCCCCCTGCGCTGAGGTGTCCCAAGCACAGCGTCACGGAAAACTCAACTTGCTGTATATCAAAAAAATTAATTATTTTCTTGAGGTCAAAAATGGCAGGAGCAAAGGGGTCAAAGTCATCGCCGGGTGGGACATCAGCCGTGGCTCTTCCCCTCTGCCACATCAGGACAGCAAAAGAAGAACAAGTCGGTCCACGGAGGGCCCCATCCCGGGTCCTGCCCACGCACCAGCGCGCCTGCCCCCACCCGAAAGGATGAGAACGCTGAGCACATCAGTTTAATCAGTCATTTAAACTTCCGCCCCTATTCCCAGATTTCGGCACGTAAATCTCCACGTATACAGAACACAGTCATAGAATTTGGGGAGTGGGAAGACAAAGGGAGAGTGCCTGGAGCTCTCTCACAGACATGAACGTTGCCCGTGATCGCTTGCAAGGGCACATTTTCTCCGCTGGAGCACTCAAAGCAAAACCCAGCTCAGTACGGCTCTTTGCAAGGTCTCTCTGCTCGATCTCCCAAAATTTTTGGCATTTAGTTGCTTTCCTGGAAATTTAGGGATATTAGCACTCTTTACACAACCCCGAAAGGTGCGATAAGCCTGTAACTTTTTCTCAAATGACAGGCTCAGAATTTTTAGAAATAATTCATTACGGAATCCGCCTATACTCGCCATGCTAAAATCGTCTTTCATATAGCAGAGATGGATAAAGGACCAAATTTCCTCCCCAAATGAGTGGTGGAGGGGAATTTTGCCTAGCCCCCGTAATATTTCTGTGCTGTGACCAAAAAGGCAGAGCATGCTCAGGGATCTGCGGGAATGCAGCTCTCTCCCATTCTGGTACCAGCGGACAAAAATCGCGCGTGTATTTACTTGATTCTCGAGTGTAAAAGAGGAGTAAAATCCGCACTCACCCGGTGCCGTCGGAGGACTCCTATCCCCAAGTGCCATCGTGCGCCTTTCTTGCAGGTAGAGGCAGTTTCTCCTGGCATCTTAAAAAAGGCAAACACAACATTGCACCTGTGTGACTTTCTCTGACATTGGTGGCAAACAAGCAAATAAAGAGCACGTTAACAAAACAAGCTAAAATACCTACAGATTAACCACAAGAACTGCTAAATCGGCGAAGAAACTTCCAACTTACCGATCGAAACGAAAGAGCCCGAGGGGGAGGGGGAAGGCCGGGGGAGGAAACACTTTGAGGAAGAGACCAAAAAAAAAAAAAAAAAAAAAAAAAAAAAAAAAAAAAAAGAAGAGACAGAGCGAAAATCCTGACATTAGGCACACGCAGTTTTGGTGTAACTGGTGCTTTGAAACTGTGCTTCGGTTGCACGGGCGATCTGCTTATCGTGGGGCACGGGGAAAGCGTACGTTTAGACAGAAGTCTGTCATCTCTATTCATTCGTATCACATGGATCTGCCTGTGGGGATAAGAGGTAGGGAAGATTTTCTTGAAGTGCACCTACCCTTCTGGCGGGAAGGATTGCTGGGCAGGTTTCTTCTGGAGGGTCCCATCTCTCTGGAGTAGCTGAAGTGGAGTTGAGGGCAGGTTCTCCGGTGAGGTAGGAATGTGCAGGAACTCCGCCCTCTGGGCACAGTCACACAAACCCAGCACAACAGACACAGCCAGCCCTAAAACCTCTATTGATCTTCACCTTCACCTCTTCCTAACCCAGTTGCCCACCAGGTTTTGATCCATTTACCCAGGCACCTTCACCACGGGGCGGAAAGGGGGGGTATTAAAAACAAGAACATTTCAGTGCACAGAAAAGCAGAGGAGCTACTACAGACACTAGTGCAATGGATAGACACCTCTGCAGTCTGTGTGTGTCTATATGTATGTATACATATTTATTACCAATGCTGAATTTGTAGTCGCGTTAAGATGTATGCGCATATACTTTCTCGGGCGCCTGTATTATTCTCGATCACACGATTAAGTGCAATAGCCGTGATTATCTAGAGGCAGACTTTTTTGTTTGTTTGTTTGTTTCCCATCCTAAGGGAAAATACAACAATTAAAGAATAAAGTCGCTAATAAAAGAAGGAGTCTTGCTCAATGTTCCTTCTTAAGCAAAACTCTGATGTGGTTCAGTGAAAACGTAACCGGCGTTCAGTGGGAGTTTTGCTTGAGTGAATAGTGAATACATGGTGATTGAGACCTCATATTAACACAAGTGGTGAGGGGGTGTGTACCTGAATCATAATTTCTGACATAAATCTTAATAATCATCAGAAGAAGTTATAAAGAGCAAAATGACTTCCCGGTTAAACTGTTTTTTTCAAGTATCAGATTAAAATATTATCACTCCCCCAAACAGTAGTTTTGTGCCATCTAAGTAAAATTACACTTTTGTTCACTTTCTTTTAAACCCTTTTGTAAGAATACATTCCACACAACGGATGATATTTTAGTGCAACAAAAGACAGATATCTAAAATATGACAAAAATTTGATTGGCCAAATACCGCGTTGAGAATTCGAGTTACTGTTTATTATGCTTCAAACATGTTTGCGAAGGCAGTCTTAAAGTCGTAATTGGATGTTTCTTGATGAGCAGATTTCTTCTCCTACGATCTACGCGAGCAAAGTTAATCACCTCAAACATCAACTAAGAATATAACAATAGCTCCTTAATTCCATAAAGGCCGCCCGTCCCCCATAAACACCCTAAATTAGGAAACGCTAAAGAAACGACGCTAAGACACCGCATCACTCTAGAAATGTGCATATTTTAAAAATCCTAAAAGCTTAGCTTGAGGATTTGACATATAAACCACCACGGAAACAAGAATCAGATAACAGAAATACTGTACGCTAAACCACCCCACCCCACCCCCCACCCCACCCCACCCCACCCCCCCAAAAAAACCGAACAAAATAACAAAACCACAAAAAGCCCGCCACCACCAAAAAACCACCAACCCCCCCAACAACAAAACAACAACAAAAAGAAAAACAAAACCAAACAAATCACCACTTCGCATTCAGTGCCGAACAAGCCTGTGCAAAGATTAGCCTAGCAGATATCCTCAGCTAACAAAAGGGTTTCTCTGGCTGGGGAGCAGGCAAAGGTAAAGACATATTTGGGGCCTTAGCGGTCCTGATACAATCCATGACAACTTTAGAGATTTATTGGCGTTATTTTGGTTTTGTTTTGGGTTGGATTTATTTTTTCCTTCACAAAAATAGTCTGTTTGCTGGTAACGTGTATGGAAACGTGAATAAATTACCAGCTCAGCAACCACCCCTGCGCCCGGTTTAAGAGAAAGAGGGAAAAGTCTGTGGCACCTGAACTCCTTAGGCAATACTTGGCAACACCGAGCCTAAAGGAGAGCTCTGGGAACGAGCGCTGGCTAAACTAAGTCTGGAGAGACATACATCAAGGCTACCCTTTTCAGGAATTATTATGCATCACGCTTATCTAATTAATGCTTATTAGCCAACCTCAAACTCTGACACGGCGAGATTGTGCTTTCTTCCAATCTGATCTGTCCCTTTCCTCCTTTCAGTACACTGACAGCAGATTTTTTTTACATTGTGAAAAAATAACACGTTACATATGTGCTATTGGATTTCCTACAGCATACAACCAGTTGCAAGTGGTAAATAATAAATCATTTTCTTTGTCAGCTGCAGCAGATGCTTCTCTTTTAAGTTGTTTAGGCACAAGTACACAGAATGGGGTCTCTAGGCTTCAAGAATTTAAATCACACCTATTGCATTTTATTATTTCCCACAGATTTGTTGGGAAAGAGTTTTGTTTTTTAGTATTTTTGCATCACTTGTTTTAATGACAATAGAGTAAAGAATATGGGGCAGCGTAGGAGCTTCCAAGTGGTGGTATCATCTCTTCTTCCCCAAACAAAGCAATCGTTTTCTCATAGTGATGATTAATTTTGAATTGCAGGAGTGAGAGTGAAAGTCAAGAATATCAGAGAGTTCTCTCCTTCTCCCCCACACAGTGCAGAGCTGGGTGTCCCATCTCTCATCCATAACCTTTCACTTCTCTCTCTTTCTTGTAGATCTGTTTGCATCTGTTTATATATTACTTATTTTCGGGGAGATTCCCTCTTCCTCCCCTTTTTCTTTCAGCACGACAAATACACCGTTTGCAAGAATTCAGATTTTCTATTGCTTCTTTATTCACCCCCCGGCATTTTTTTTTCTTTTTCTTCCTCTTTTCTGTCTTTCTAAGATAAGCTCTTTAAAGCGTTTGCGATAACATCTCCGACCTAGAGATTATTTTTCATTGGGCCTATTGTGAGCAGTCGCCGATTTATTGCACTGCTGCAGAGCTCAGTTTAGGCTACAAACGTAACAAATGAACAACTTGTCCTCTGTGGACTCACCGCGGGATCCAATTAGTTCCTAAACCTTTTGCACAAGTTTTCTAATTATTTTCAAGAGTTGTGGCCTTTATAGGCTTCCGTAAACTCATCAAGACACCAATTCTTTTTAGGATTAAATGCTTCTTAAAATTACTAGCAACGTTGCCCCTTAAAACTAATGGATCGATTCTCCGGGCAACGGAGCTTTCTTAGGGACGCCTGCGTGAGTTACTGGGCTTCAGCAGGCACTGCGAGAAAAAGACCTCGGTTTCAAAACTTTACATTTAAGTGCATCCATACAGGTTTGATCCGGGGGGAGGGAGGGGTTGTTTTTGGTTTTGGTGGCTTTTTTGTTTTTTGTTTTTTTTACCCCCATAGCGTTTAAACATCGGTATGCGAGGCAGGGTGTCACGTGACCCCCCGGCGCCCTGCCTCCCTACCATGGACTGCGCCTTCACCTCACCGGGCTCGGCTCCTGCCCCCCCCGCCTGGCCGAAGGGGCAGAGCAGAGCACTGGCTGCCAAAAAATACCGCTACTTTCACTATACCTAAAGCCAAAGTGTCTGCAGCACGAAAAGTATATAAATACATATAGCCTAGATACTTCCGGAAGAGTGCTCCTTTAAGATAAAGGTTATATTTTATACACGTACATATATCATAGCTTGCTAAATTTGGTCAAACGGTCATATGATAGCTAATATGTGTACGTATATACACACACATACACATCCTTTGCTAATATATCTCGAGTCATCAGAGAGACGAAATTAATTTCTTTCAGGAGAATAAGTACTTGAATGCATTTCAGAGATTGCAGGAAGAACACGTACCTATATAATAATGCACCTTGGCTTTTTCCCCAATGTGTGCTTATATACTTAAATTGTATATGTATGTATGTATATGTGCATACATATACAATGTTAAGCATCTTCAGCTTAAGGCAGTTTTTAGTAAGACGCCCTACCTCCTACTAACAATTTTTAAGCAGACTTTATAAGCGTTCTGCCCCAAAATGGACATCAAAATAGTGGCCGTGGTGTTTAATTAAATACCCTGATCCTTTACATTTGAAAATACTGCAGTTAAAGACAGCAAGGGAGGGGGCGGGGGGAGAAAGAAAGGAGCATGTGAAAAATGGTGGACTGTGCAATAAGCAGCGCTCTGATCTCACTGTAACTTTAAAGCCTCTGCCACATTAGGGTTAATAAAAGAGACAAAAAAACTATCAAGTATATATGAATTTAGCCTATTTTTTTATTTCTGTGTGTTCATAGTAAACATTTTTGTAAGTGACAAACACGGGCATATGACCACAGTATCACAATCAAGAAATTTTAAGACAACATTAACAATCACTCAAATTTATGCGGCTTTTGCGCAACACAGGTTACATATTTGCAAGGTTTACCTATAAGTACAATAGGTATTAACATTTCACTACATTTAGAAAAAAAATAAAGGTGACCTGTTAGTGACCACATACATCAAAATATACACAACACAAACTGAAGGCAATCATTAATTTTGTCCCCTTCTGATTCATTTGAACGGGCAGTGCTGCAAACTGAAATAATGTTGCTGTTTTTTAAAATTACTTCGTACACTGAGTGCATTTTCTAAAACCCAATCTTTGGTCTAAAAGTAAACAAACAAAGGAATTAAAAAAAAAAAAAAAAAAAAAAAGCAGTTCGGTAAAGAAAAGAATAAAATAATAAATGGCCAAAAGTAGATCTTGGGCATCTTTCAGTATTAATTCTGCTTAAATACAAATTACGTTTTGAAGTTTTTCTTATAGTTTTCATAAATTTAGTGGTTTGTTTTCTTTTTTTTTTTTTTTTCTTTCTTTCAAGGTCTGCACCCACCGACATATCCATGATAACTTATAATACTGCAAACATGGAGAATCGGGCGGTTTTTAGTGATAGACTTATCATATTTGAATAAAAAATTGCGAAAGCAGTCACTATTTAGATACACATTCTACTATAATTTTGTCTTCCAAACTTCATAGTCTACAATGCAATCTCCCCACATTGCACCTTGCTGACACTCCTCACCTTGGTGGAATAATAAACAACCCTAAAGACTGAACAAACGTACAGAAAATGGGGGACTTAATAAAAAATACCTGGACTTTTTTGTTTTGCTTTTTTTTCCTTTTAATTATCATTTACAATGCAAATGTGTGTAAAATGTTCACTTACAGTCTGATCCCATGGATGTTAATGTATTAAAGGGTTTGAAGAAGACCCCTGATTTTGATGTGTGAAATAATCAGAAAGTCCTCCGGAAAGTCCCGTTGTAAAACTTGGCAAAGAAGGTCTTAAGGACTCACAGGGGAGAGTGGAGGGCGCCTGTGGCGACGTGGAGGAGGAGGCTGCCCTGGCCGTCATTGAAGTGCTGCTTTGAGAAGTCATTGAAGGGTGAGGAACATGGGGGAAAAAGTAACTCGTCTGTCCTGCTAGGAGATTTACAGAGCAGGGGTTTAGGGAATAGGTGCCGGAGCAGGGAACTGACAAGCCACACGGCACTGAGGCGGCCAGAGCTGCTGCTGTGAGGTGATGAGTGGCATAAGGTATCTCTCCATTGACTAGTCTATCAACACTTAACCCATTAGACGTGGAAAAGGAGTGGTTGTTTCCCAAGGAGTTTTGAGTCAACACTGAGCTGTAGGGCATGGGGTGGCTGGGGTAGGCGGACGTGGTCCCATTGTAACTCAAAGTGCTGCTGGCCCGGGGGTGGTGCAGGGAGAGGAAGGGGGACATAGGCCAGTACAAGGATCCTGCCCTATCCATGAATGTCAGTCCGGTGGAGGTGAGCCGGGCGCCCCGCTTAAAGGCCAGCTTGGCCCGAGAGGTGGTGGAGCGCCGGCGGAGCTTGCCGGTGGTGCCCCCGATGAAGACGTCGTCGCTGGAGGGGTCCAGCATCCAGTAGTTCCCTTTGCCCGGGTCGTCGTAGTGGCGGGGCACCTTGACGAAGCACTTATTGAGCGAGAGGTTGTGCCGAATGGAGTTCTGCCAGCCCTGCTTGTTCTCCCGGTAGTAGGGGAAGTTCTTCATGATGAACTCGTAGATGCCATTAAGCGTGAGGCGCTTCTCGGGGCTCTGCCGGATGGCCATCATGATGAGAGCGTTGTAGCTGAACGGCGGCTTCTCGTACTTGCCGTTCTTCTTCTCCCCCTCCTTCCCGCTCTCCCCGTCCTTGGCTCCCTCCGCCGCCCCCTTCTTCTCCTCGGCCGCTTTCTCCTTCTCCTCCAGCTCCGCTGCCGCCGCCGCCGCCGCGCCCGCCTCGCCTTTGCCCGCCAGCATGTCCGCTTTGGCCACCTCCAGGGCGCCGGAGGCGGTGGCGGTGGGGGGCGGCAAGAGGTGCTGCCCCTTCTCCTCGTCCTCCTCCTCGGCTGCGGCCGCTCGCTGGGGCTGCTGCGGCGGCGGGTGGTGGTGGTGGTGGTGGTGATGGTGGTGGTGATGGGGGTGGTGGCTGTTGTGGTGGCTGTGGCTGCTGTGGTTGTTGTCGCTCTGGACGGCTTCGGGCACCAGGCTGTTTATGCTAAAGGAGGATTTCGGCAGCATTTTCACTTCCTTCCTATCTCCCATGTCCAACATCACACACTAGTCTGAGGGGGAAAGTTGCGGCGGCTGAGGGAGCTGCGCGCGGGGCGGCGGCGGAGGCGGCGGCCGAAGCGGTGGCGGTGGCCGAGGCGGCGGCGGCACCACCGGCGGCGGTGGCGGCGGCAGCGGCAGCGCAGTTGGACCGCAGTCTCAAGCGCTGGCAAGTCATGTAGCACGGACAGGAACCGCCGGGGAGGGAAAAAAATAATAGTAATAATAATCACCGATCAGAGAAAAATCAAACCGACTCGGAGCGGAGGAAAAAAAAAAAAAAGATAAAAACGGGAAAAAACCCTCTGAAACCTGAAAAAAAAAAAAAAAGGCAACAACACACAAACACAGACACACAAAAAAAAAAAAAAAAAAAAGCTACTTCATGTTGCCCGGTTCCCCCGGCACGGCAGCGCAGGGGGAGGCAGGAGGGAGCAGCAGCCGCCGCGGGCCGGCGCGGAGCGAGGCAGACGGGCGATACAGCCCGCCCCGGCCGCAATTAATTTCAGAGCTGCCGGCACGCACCGGGGCTGTAAAACATTTTTTGGTTTAACCTTTCCCACCGGCCGCCCAATCAGGGCCGGCGGCGTGCCCGCGCGTCCGCCCGCCCGCCGGCCAATGGCAGCGCGCCGCCCCGCCCCGCCCCGCCCCGCGCCGCCCCGCCCCCGCCGCCGCCGCGGCTCCCGCGGCGCAGGGATACCGGCGCAGGGGCGCATCACCGCGCGGTGCGCGCGCCCCCCCCGCCCCCCCCCGCCCCCCCGGCCTCCGTCGCGAGCACAAATCCCCCCGCGCCGAACACCTCGCGCCCGTCCCGCGGCGGCGGGCCCGGCCCGGCCGCCCGCTCCCCTAGGGCCTCCGGCGGAATAAAGTTGCCGCGGGCCGCTTTGCCCCTTCCTCTGGCGGCGACGGAGGCGGGGTGGGCGGCCGGGTGGGTGAAGCGGCCGCGGCACACCGGTGGCGGCGGACGTACTACTTTGCGGATCCCGCCGAAGTCGTTTGGCGAGTTTATTTTCCCAGGCCCGGTTATTTCTGTTTGTTATTTTACCGAGGGAGAAAACAAAACAATCGTCCGGAGGGGACGCAGGCGGCGGGATGGGCCCGGGCTGCGGCAGCGGCCGGGGGCCGAACACCGCTACCCGCGGCCTGCCGGGGGAAGACGGGGTCTGCTCTTGCTCGCTCGGGCCGTGCCCGCCGCTCTCCGGACTGTGAGTTGGGAGGCTGGGGACGAGCGGCCCATCTCCTCCCCTGCTCTCGCCCCTTGTCACCGGCGGCCGGAGCCGAGCTTCGCGCTTCCCTGCCCGCCGCTCCCGCTCGGACGCCGCTTCCCTTGCGCGGCCGCCAGAGCCACGCGGAAGGCGTCGGGCTCCGGCCGCCTCCTCCTTCGCGCTGCCGTGCCGATTGAGCCAGCCGAGCGCAGGCCGCGCGCCAGGCGTACAAAATAAATGTTGGTATTGGTAGCCCATGAAATCGACACTGCTGTTTCCTGCCGGCCCGGCCCGGCCCGTGGGCCTGGCCACGAGGTCTGGGTTCCGCGGGGTTTAGTTTTGCTGGGGGAAGGGGTAAGGTGGGCGGCAGCGGGCCGGGTGCTCCCGGGGCAGGGGAAAGGGTCTGGCACCGTCGCTTTCCACAAGTACACGCGGTGGTAAAGGCTCGGGCTTACGGCCGTGCTTTGCCGGGACCAAAGGGTTGTGTGTTAATCGTCCACAGCATATCGTTTTTTAC
>NC_138786.1:35752816-35828120 GCF_965178545.1 Coloeus monedula | reverse complement strand
GTCCAGAACTGTATGATATATTCTTCATATATCTACATTGTGGAGCAATTTGTCTTCTGATCTGTGACCAGTGTGTTACTACTATGTACTATTAAAGTCTGTAGTCAGAAATGGTTCAATGGTTTGTATCTTACAGATCTAACAAAATACCCTCAAAGTTTTTACACAGTAATCTTGCAGTCTTTCCTAGAATAATTTTAATAATTATTGTATTTCTTTTTATGATCTCATCTTTCCTGGTAATTATTCTACAAAAGCTACCTGACACAATCTAGAAAATACAGTTCTGTAGTATAGCAAAGTAAACATCCATTTTAAAAGTTTAATTTTTTAATCTAAATACTGAAGGAAAGAACAGAAATGCTTATATATTATAAAGCCTGTAAAATTAAAGATTTCTTTTGTGCATGAGGGTAAATATATTTTTATAGTACCCAGTATGACTAATATAATAACCTTTTAAAATACCATTTTTAAATCCAGCAAGACAATTATGATTACTTTACAGTTTGCATATAAGTTTTACTGATTTTTTTTGTTCTCCTTTTTTTTAAACCATATGATTTCTTTACTAGTACTAATTCTAATGATAATTCTAATGCTAATTAGAAAACTTGTTTGGCTTATAGTCCTACTGTTTATTATACCTTTTTATTATGTTATTCAAGCTGTAGCTTGTTGAAACTTGTCTCTGGACTCTTCTAAGTATTAAGGTTTTTTTAAATTTTTGTAGTATTGTGTATAAATGATGAATTTCCCAAAATAAAACTTTGGACAATAGCATACAGTTTAGAATGTTCTACTTTTTCTAATACCTGCCATGCCAATGTTTCTTTATACTGTATTTCCACATTAAGAAAATACTTCATTAGCACTGACAACCAGGTTTGTTATCAGAAAAGTTAAAATTTATTTATAATCTGTTGTTGCCTTACAAGTAACTTAGATTCAGTGCTTCACCTTGCTCTCCTCTACACTATTTTATCTTTGTGTAATTAAATGCCTTTGTATTGATATATGTGTCCTTCTTCACAGCAGTAATCTAAAAACCAGGAGATGTCAAAACATTAAAAATTATTCCTGGATGACTTTCAACATTATATTTGCACAGCTAAAAAAAGGAAGATTGATAGCCTGAGTTCCTAGTAATAATCAGTTTCACTTTCACAAATAGCATTTGTATAGATGCTATGAGAAAAATCTTTGCCCTGTAGATGAGGGAGAGGTTGTATCAGAATATGGCAAGAAAGACTGCTGCAGTACATTGAATTTCCTTTAGAAAACATGGGCATGATGGCACAGCAAAAACTAAATCCATGCAAGGACAAAATTAAATAAAATAAGAAACCCAATTTATAGAGTAATTCCATTTAGGAGAGGTATCAGAAGATCTCTAGTCCAAATTCTTTCTTCAGGCAGGGTCAGCTGGGCAGGCAGACAAGATTGCTGATGGCTTTATCTTACTGTGCAGCTTCTCTGCAACACATTCCAGTGCAACAGAGTCCTCCTGAGGAAAAGGTTTTTCCTTAAGTCTAATTAGAACCTCTTCTTTCAATGATGTCCTCCCACCATACATCACTGGAAAGAGCATAAGTTAATCTTCTTTATGACTTTATAGGTATTAAGGACCTGCTTTGGGGTCCTTCTGAAGCTACCTGTTCTCCAGTCTTGATGAAGGAGGCCAAGCTGCCTCAACTTCCCCTTGTAAGAGCAAGTATTCCATAACCTTAACTGTCTTGGTGACACCCCAATGAACTTGCTTTAGTTTATCAACATCTTCGTTGTACTAGAAGGTCCAAACCTGGACTCAGTACTCTAAAAGCAGTCTAACAGTTGCCAAATAAGGGGGAAAATTGTTTTGATAACTCTGCTCTAGACATTTCTGTTTGTCAGTATAGTTCAAATGAAGCATAAAGAGCATTGATTAAGCCAAAAATAGGGAATATTGAAATACTTTTTAAATTCATAAATGTAAATTCTGGTGTTTCTAATACTTTAAAAACTACAGAATCAGATGTCTACCCAAGGTTCATGTCTGTGAAGGTAGGGGCATCAAATTGTTGGAAGGAAAATTTTAAACGGAAAACAAAAGAGAATACATGGAAATTCAAAATCTTGTCAGTTTTAATAAAACCTGTATACCCTGTCCAGTCAGGGACAATAATGTAGACAAATGCTTGACTATGTGCCTTGAATTTTTTGCTCTGTTATATCCTGTCAGTTCAAATGAGTTCTTAGATATTTGCAAAGTTAGTACTTGTTTATTGCTATATTAGGCTGTGCTGGTGAATTAGGATGAACCTGTCATCCTGGATGTAAAAACTCAGTGAACTCTGAGCTACATTCATAATGGTTGTGGTTGTACATTCTTTTCTTTCATCTTTTTTTTTTTTTTTTCAGTGTGTATGCATTGAAGAAATAGACCTAAAAATGCACTTACTTTAATGGTAGCATTACTACTTCATCTCAAAGTATCTGCTATTACTTATATTTCTAGTCCTTCATCTGAGTGTCAGTTTGTAGGTTTGTTAGTATCTTGTTCTTCCTGTGTGTGTGTAATTCTCTGTGGTATCTGTGTGCAAAAACCTTTAATTCTTTTAGTTTCTCTTATCTACAAATATTTGACTTTGGGGTATTGTTACTATTCTATAGAAGAAGCCGACCATCCCTATTCACGCTTTTAAAGCACATAGCATGGTGCTTTCTCTTCCAAACCAAGGTTCTTGTTCTGAAAATGGATAGTAATTAATCAGAATTCATGACTTGAAGTGATGTAACAAAAAGTGTTACTATAGTGCTAGGGGCAGCATGTTAATGTATTAGAGGAAACCATGAGCATTTTATATAGAGATACCCTAGTAGTCATAGTTGTATGAATCAGGAAAATTATAATTGCTTTCTGGGAGGAGATGAGGTATCTACAGTTTTCCTTTAGGAAGAAATTTCAGTCTCGATTTCCATTATTTTGATGCTTAACAGAAATACATGATTTTTACTGTAATTCTAAATTTTGTGCTGCTCCAGAATTTTCTTAAAAAATTGATTGCATCCTCTAGTATTTTTCCAGATAGAGCAGATGACCACTATTTTTTCATGTCAACAAAAAGTGCCTATTTCATTTCTTATATCCAAAGGATGTGTTTGGCCTTTAGACACTAATAGAAACAAATACCAACTGGGAGAAGAAATACTACAATCCTAAGAAAGGAAAGAGAGATAATAAATGGGGACATAATTTTGATAGTTTAAAAGCTGTTTTGGAAGGAAAGGAGAGCTTTTCTGTGCCTTCAAAGTAATTATTAAATAGGATTATTTTAATTTTTTCATAGCATGGCTTTCAGAAGTCTTAATTTTCACACCAGATGGCATTCCAAAAGTGGGAAAGGAAACCTATGATCCTAAGAACTAAGATGCAACGGCAATGGGAGGGAGGGAAGGAATCCATTATGGAGATCTTGGGGATAATTTATTTCAGAATTGAATGCCTATTTAAAGACTTAAAGAAAACAAAAATACTTAATGTGTTGGGGATTCTGAAATATATGGAATTGCCGTTTTTCTTTTGTAATAACAGTAATGATCCCTAGTGAAAAGTTCCCAAGAAAAGAGTTTAAATGGTCAAGACCACTGAACTATAAGCTTATGCTGTATGCACCTTTTCATAAAGGCACAGCCTGAATATGTAAACCTCCAAAGACGAGGATGAGAACAAAGATGACACCAAGAATCTCAACATCATAATGAACTGCTGAGACAATCCCTTTTCCAGTTATAAAAAAGAAAGCGGTGGGAGGGAGTGGATGGGAAGAAAAATTTGTGTCTTTGGCCGTGTCTGCAAATTTGAGTGTGCCCAAGTATGTCCTTGGGCACTGAACTGTGTGGCTCTGCTACTGGAACTTGTAGTCTTTCCTGTGACAGAGCATTCTGTTCCATCGTCAGCTACCCCTGAACAATTTATGGCATGGCTCAGCTGTCAGGACATTACAGGACTTTATCCAGTAGCCAAATTGAAAAATCCTCTCCTTCTTGGCTGGGGTCCCCAGCACAAGAAGGACATAAATTTGTTGAAGAAAGTACAGAGAAGGGCCACAAAGATGATCTGAAGGCTGGATTACTTCTCCTATGAGGAAAGGCTAAGGGAGTTGGGGTTGTTCACCTCAGGAGTGACCCTGTTGTGCCCTTTCAGTACCTAAACAGGGCTACCTGAAAGCTGCAGAGGGACTTTTTACAAGAGCATATAGTGACAGAACAGTGGGAAAGTTTTCAAACTAAGGGAGAACACATTTAGATTCAATACTAAAAAGAAATTGTTTACTGTGGAGGTGGTGAGGCACTGGCACAGGTTGCCCAGAGTAGTGATGGCTGTTCCATTCATGGAAGTGTTCAAGGCCAGCTTGGATAGGGGTTAGAAGGTGTCCTTGCCCATGACAGGGGGTGTGGAACTAGATGATCTTTAAATTTCTTTCCAACACAACCTTTTCTTGTTATTCTTTGTCACCTTGGTTTTCTAACTGAGAACAGCTAACTAACTGAGAATGTTGGTCCTTGCCATTTGATGTTGATAACCAAGAATTGTCATAGTTGAGGCTATGAACTTCATATTTACAGATTTTGTCTAATATAGATTATTATTATTAATCCCTGTTTATCAGTTCTGAAGAGGGAATAGTTCAGGTGTATATCTGTAGCTGAATATGTCCTTATTCTGTTATCAGACTTATGGGTGGTACAAATACTAGAAAAAAATTTCTCTCCTTAACTTATGTAGCTATTCCCATGATTAATAGAAAATTTTTGGGCATCTTTTTTTTTTTGGAAGGAACATGTCAGATTTTGTGCTGAACAAGTCCATGATAGGTTTGGGAACTCTATTTTTCCAGATCTCATGAACATTTCTATTTTGGTTTGGTTATTACTGTCGTTAGCAGCCTTGAAAGCTGCTGTAGATGATGTGGTACACTGAGCTTCCAAGAGGGTGGTAGGTAGTCTGAAAGTTGGTAGTTAATATGAAAATTCTTTCTGATCCGATGTCCGTATATGTTCTGCCTGTTCGTGTTAGTGTAATCCAAGTAATAATGTTTATCAGAGCCTGTCACAAATGGAAGGAAAATGTTTGTAAATTGAAGTTACACATCATGAATTTTTTTTTTTTTTTACAGTGAAAATATTCTAGGTTTGTTTATTGCCTTGTGGCTATTTTGGTCAAAACAACTTTTTCATAGCCAATCTGATCTGGTTTTTGTACCACCCATGTGTCTTTGGAGTGTTTCTTTTCTTGATTCGTACCTTTGGACTATCAGGAGCAGAGCCAATTTACTAGAGCTCCTTTGACCATTTGCTTCTTAGAATTCTGTTGTCGTATTTTCAGATGTCCTTGCCACGTTAATTTGCATACTTCAAGTATAATTTTTGTTTATTTGGGTTTTTTTTCCACATGAAAATCCTATTGTTATTGTTTATTAAAAATTGTCCCTATACACGTTAAGCTCTCACCTGGAATCCAGAGGATCTTAAATAATAATTTATCTTGCTCACTGCTACATAGAATCCTTTTCAAGGTTTATACCTTGAGTAACATTTTTAATTTCCGAAGGATTTTGGAAACTTGCTAAAGCACTTTTGAGAAAAATAAAAATTTTATTTAGTTAGAATAACTTCTGTAATTTATGCCTTTTAGAAATGTCCATTCAAGGAAGCTGTATCTATTTTCGTGTACACTTAGACTTGAGAACTGATAGCACTACATTTTCTGTTGCTATTGCTGTTTCTCTAAAGACAGAAAGAATGAGACCCACTGCTTTCAGATTTTCCAGTGCTCTTTTGTTGAAAATGATTCGGAACAAGTCCTTTGTCAGAACAAATATGGGTATGCTGGCAAAAGGTGTGTCTTCTGTATTCTTAACATCTTAAAAACCAGCTGAAATGATGCAGAATGTCTTCGGTATGCTTGTCCTTTAAGAGGAACCTCAAATCACTCACTACACTACTTGTGACAGCTTCTGAATTTGCCAGTACATATCATACTGTGATGGTACTGTAATCTCAATACTAAATTCCAGACCACATCTTTACTGGAGAGATAACAATATTGGTAACATTAAGCTTATTCCTCACAGTAAGATCTATGTGCTTTGCTTCCTTTTTTCCCAACAACTCTGCAAGTCATTCATCAGATTCTGAAGAACCATTAGAGCATGTAATCTTCTAAACACAAGCCCTCCAATGCTAAAAATAATATAGATTTAATTTAAAGCTATACTATTTATATATCACTATTAACAGGAGCTGCTTTGGGACATTCAGTAATTTCTGTCTAGGTAAATTGGATTTTCCATTTAAAAAATGGCAGGTTCATTTTGGTGACATTATGACTTCTAAAGTGTAAATCACTAGCATGTGGTCAGGGCAAAAGAGATTCATCAAGACTGAAAAAGAAAGCTGCCACATTATTCTTCAGTTCTATTAAATGATACTCTGTTCAAAATTGAAATGATTTCTCATTCATACCTAACCCTTGCTTTGTTTTGAATACTATGATTCTCCAAATATGAACCTTTCATAATGTCCTGTAAAATACAATATATGTGTGTCTTGGCTAGTGTTATGTAGTTTCATTTTCTTTTCCTTTGTAGAAGTTCCTCTGATATTTTTTAAATATTCCCTTTTACCTGTTTTTGAGCAGTACAGTGTGGAGAATTGTTTGGGAGTTTTAGAACCTTTCCTAAATTAATCTTTATACTCAGAATCACACTATCTTAGCCTAGTCTAAACCTGTAATAGGTGAACAGGAAGGGCACATACCACCCTATGAGTCTGTGTGCTGTGGCAGATGCATTTCATAAGTTAAAGCATTATTATTCTAAGAAAACATTCTCTTCCATAAATGCTCTCTCCTGGCAGTCTTCACTTTTTAGTGTGGAAAGTGGTATAGCTTGCTGCCATTTCTAGTGTGTTGTGTAATAAGAACACTGAATGAGAAATTAGATGAAAGGTAATTAAATTATATCATCTGTTTTCTCCTGAAACCTAACCATTGATCTGGATTTCTTTTAATCTTCAGTGTGTTCTGAATACACGGTCACGTTCTTGAGTCCAACTGAGAAATGGCTGGGTAACATATTGTACTGTTTTTATTGCTGTTCAAGGCAGTGAAATATGTTTAAGTCAGTGGACCAGTTTCTGACAGATTTCCGGGTAGACTTTTAGACTGCTTTACTGATCCATATTTATATGTGTAACATCATCCTGAAAGAAATTCAGGGGAAACTCAAGCTCTAGGCTATTCTTTTGCCCAATTTTCTCTTGCCTAATTTTTTTTTTTGCCTAAATTTCTATGTTTTTTATATATTTGCTTGTTAATATTTTGCATGTGTGGTTGATTTAAATATATTAATATTTTGTCAGAAAAACATAGTTTCTCTTTCTACTTCAGTTCTGCAAGGATGTGAGCAGCTAAAATACAATAGTGCCTAGATCTGAACAAGTGTCTCAGCTACTTTCTAGTAGCTTGTGACCAGCATGTCTGTTTCATAACTGTTACTCCAGGAACTCTCATGGTTAAAGGCTTCAAGTGTCATTGTCTACCTGCTTATCCTAATTTCTGCATGTTTCCTCCTGTCCAGTTGGTTACGTAGATCTTATATTCAGCTACTCAGATTCCATGTAATCCCATTCTTTCTGAAGAAAAGTCAGGTCTGTGATTTTCTTTACCAGCTCCTGAGAAGAAAAGGCATACAAGCACAGGATATTTGAGTTGTAGATCCAAGTTTCATTCTCATCATTAGTGACAGTTATGCATATGTGTTTCTGAACTTTACAAACATTTTTTCCTATTGCTAGTTCCTTATTCTTTGTCTATGTAGTATGTTTAGGAATACTTGGGTTCTACAACAGGATTCTTCGCCATCCTACAACTGTGTTTATAGAAAATGATGATAACCAATTTGTACACAAGCTGAACATTAAGTAATTCCTTATGCTTCTGTGTTCACATTCTCCTTTTTGATAATTTATGTTGTGTCCTATTGCAAAATAGTGTTGCGAATGAAAGTTGTCATTATTGAGAAGTCATAAATGAGTTAATGCTGATTATTTGCCACTCTGAGATGCTGCCTTCACTAATTTTCTGGACTCATTTTCTCTGTTTGTTTATATTTAAGATACTAATGCACTGAGCTGCCCAAGTATCTCTTAGTTATGATTTCCTATGGTTAGTTGTATGGAAGGAAATCTAGGAAAATATCAAGAAAACTGTCACTCTAAGATTAATTTTTGGTATATATTTTTATGACCAAGGCTCTATCTCTATGCCAAGTCCTGGAAAAACAGCAGCTCTAAGGCTTTCATTTGTCAGCAACTAGTAAAAGAAAATCCCAGTGGGTGATAGGGCTGTGTTTATGGTATGCTACTATTGTAATTTAAAGAAATTTTAGTTTGAGATGTCATCTTGAAATTAAGCATAGAACTTTAATTGTAGTGAGGACTGAAGTCTTATGCAGGATTTTTGACTTGAAAAACATGTGCTGCTCATGTATGGTTGTTTTCTTCTTTGCCTTAGGAATGACAACATTCTTCTGTGGTTTGTAATAAAATGTTTGTGAGTGAGAAACTATTATTTCCAATAGATGATGATGTGTTCCTATAAACAAAATTCAGTGTGAAAGCCAAACATATTGTGTAGTGGAAACCACTAAAATTGACTTTAGGGACACTAGTCAGAGTCATAATATTAAAAGTTTGTTTATATTGTTGTGTGATTGCAGTATTGATTTGATTTTAAAAGGCTATATTGTCAGTATTGTTGGAGATAACCACTAAAGGTTAATTGCATATTTCATTCTGCTTTCTTAACACTGTGTTTCCTACTTTGTAGCAGAGCAGTGTTGAGAGAGTTTAAACTCTGCTACTCAGCATGGAGTAATCTTAACACACTCACCAGTCTGCTTTTGAGCCTTCTGGCTGCAGACTGCAGACATTATTTGGGAGCACAATTTCATCAAAGAGAATACTTAAAAGAGGAATTTTCTCTAAAGTATCTGTATTTTTGATAATGATTTCCTTTTAGATACCACAGTTGGCATTCTATTTTTAGAAATATAAAATTTATGAAAAAAAATACCTTAAGACTGTAAAAACCCCAGAGAAATGTTTTTCGTAGATTTTTTTCCTCCAAGTTTGTTTGTTTCACTTTTTCTGCTTGTTATTAAAACAGAATCATCTGGGTTTTGATTATGAAATTAAATGTATTTTTTCTACATTGAAAATAGGCTGCAAGTTATTTTGAAAGACAAAGTAACATGGGCTCATGTTTTCCATTGTAACTACTGTCTGTGAGAGGATTTATTTTTCTACAGCTTTGATTATATTCTTAAAAACAATTGCTGGAAATTCTGTGTGTCTACAACTTCTAGAAAAACTTCAACTAGAATATATTGTTTTAATTTCTAAAAAACAAATCTGGAGTGGCTTTTATATATATTCATTTAATATAATGTTTCATATTTTATGGAACAGTATAAATGCTTTTATATCTATGTTTGTAGCCTTCTTGATAGATCAAAGCACTTGGCATAGGCCAAAACCTGTTAAACTTTTTCTGTTTATGGTATAAATTAAAACTCTCTGAAGTGCGGTTTGGCCTAAGCCTGATTTATTGCTTTGCTTGGCACTGCATCAGGCTGGTTGTGGTTTTCCATTCCTGTTTCCAGTACAGTCTTCATGTGTTTTGATTTCAAATCCTTGCGTAGAAGCTTTATGTGGATAGCAATAACTTTTTTGGTAAGTCTTTATTGTAACATAGAGATCCTAGGCTTTTGTGGTTATTTTATTGTTTTTGTTCATATTAAACTGAGAGATATCTGTGCATGCAAAATGATGCATTTGTGTATTATAATTTCAAGTTTAACTTTACATACTCTAGTAAGTTTTTATTTAGTGAAGACATTTCCAGATCAGATCAATACAGGAAGAATCTTCAATTAGAACCGTGGTCAGAATTTCCTGTGGATAGATCATCTTTATTGATGTCAAAGTGTAGGATGATAGAAAGAGTGCACTAGATTTTGTCTCTTTTATATAAATTTCAACCATGACTATTAATGAATGTTTCATTTATGGTCAGCTTTAAAATGTGTAATCTTTAGCTGATTTCATTTTTTTTCACCTGATCTTATTGATACCGTATTTAAATAGTGGTTGTGACTGATATTTCCTCTTACCAAAACTGGTAGATCTTGGCAGACCTCTTTATTTACTTTGACAAAAGAAAAAAAAACCTACTATAATTTTATACACCTGTATGTTTGTCTGTGCAAGTGAGGGCTTCTCTAGTAAGTTTGATCAGTCTGTGATGTTTTTCCAATGTTATACTTAGTTTGGGTTTTTTTGTACTAACAGACAGTTTTATTGAAACTCTTAGACAAGGTGTTTACCATGTGTATATAAGATTAAACAAAAAATGAGAAAAGTATACAGTTATCTCTAAGGGGGAATGTTGTCCTGGTATATGAGCTTGTTTTAATTTCAGTAATCCTGACTCACCCATCGATTTGGTTATAAAAGAAGCTGCAAGGGTTACGTGGGTTGCTTCACATTGGGAATACATGATATAAAGGTATCACAAAAATGCTTTCAACACAAGTACACACAAAAAAAATTGAACTGCACTAAATTAAGAAGCATTTAATTTAAACTGAATCTCTTAGGACAGGGGTTGTGGGGTTTATATCTGGTCTTGTTATTAAGCGTAACGATTAACAGTCTGTAGTTAGACATACTGTTTAATGCAGAGTCCACTGAACTCATTAGAAGAGTTCTGTTTTGGATTATGCCTTTAGCAGTGCTTATCCATTCAAACATCCCTTGCAGTTTAATCTAAGTGGAGAAATGCTGATGTTTGGGGATTTGTTGACACAAATCAATAAAAAGAGTCTCTGAAGCAAGAGTACTGTTCCTTGACCTGTTTTATAAAAATATCTTATACTTCTTGTTCATGTTGTTCTAGTCCTAGAGCAGGATATCCCAAAGACAGTTGTGATAAAATCAGCCACACTGAATTCTCAATTTAAACTGTAAGCAAAACACAGATTGATTGTGGAGTAGGTGGGAAAAGGAGACACAAAGATATGAGAAGTTTATTTTAGACAGCTGTTTAGACATCAATTATCTATGACAGGTGTCATAAAACAACACATCAGATAGTAAAAGTTACAGTAACACAGATATTTAATGCAAGTTGTTAATTTTGTGTCTTTCAACTGTAAGTTCTTTAAAAACACAAAAGAACAAAAATTGGAAGCAAGGTGTTCATGGGATAAGCAAATTAGTAAGTTTTCATGAATGGGAGTAAAAGGTCAGGATGGTAATGCAAAAAAAGTTACATGGTGAAAATATTTCATTTGGTTCAGTAAAAAAGAGGAAGGAAACTACCACAGAAAAATTAAACTTGAGAAGGTTAGGAAAGGACTAAGAATAAGAAATTGAAGAAGTGGAGGCAGCATATAAATGGATGTAGAAATGACAAAGAGAATAAAAGCTAAACAAAATGAGACAGCTGATTCAGAAATACAGCAAGGGAATGCAGACATTGAAAATTACTTTGATTGAATACATTAAGAAGAAAACATTGCAAGTTTGAAATGTTATACAGAAATACTGAAATGTAAACGCCTTCTGGATATGTGAGTTAAAGATTTGTTCACAGTATCCATTTGCCCAGAAAAATAGAAAGGAAAAAACAAAAATAATGTAGTTATAGTAGTATTTTATTTTAATAATATATCAGTGTACAGTTAATCAATTTATAACAAATTCATTTTATAAGTGACAGGTGCATTTTTATGTTATGGAAAAATAATTCCAGCAAGCTGAAAGTCACATTACAGGGACTTTCTTACCTGACTTTTTAAAAAACATAAATGATTTTCATCAAAATGAACTTTTGCCTTTTTATTCCCCCCTGATTTTGGTTTTTTATTCCCCCCTCCCCCCATATGATAATGTATTTAAATGGCAATTGCAATTAACATTAAGTTTAGTTCTTGTACATGCCTTTTTTTTATGCATTCACCTTTATTTAATCAAGTAGCTCATTCTGAAATTAATAAGGTCTGATTTTGTTTGTAAAATAGGCAGCACTGAAATGGGTGGTCTGCTGTAGCTGATCCTGCTTGAGCAGGAGCTTGGATCAGGTGATCTCCAGAGGCCCCTTGTAACTTTCTGTGATTCTCTGAAATACATACATGATGTGAGAAACAAAACGCTATAAATAGAAACAGATGTACGATGAACATCTCTTTCCAGCATAGTGTTTAGCAGTTACACGGTAATTACAAATCCTGTAGTCCTGTGTATTTTGAATTTGTTTTGGTATTTTTTCCACCTTGGAGAAGTAGCTTGCACACTGAGGTGTTTGGGGGGTTTTTTGAGGGGGATTTGTGTTTCTTTCGGGGGGGAGGGAGTTCAAACTGAGTCAAATCAAGTTTAGTGGGAGGATTCATTTGCATAATGTGTAACGTGTACTCATGTAAGTAAATATTTGAAAGACTGACAACATTAATTAGTTACTGTTAGCCTTGCCAGTATTTTTTCTTCATTACTGAGAAGCAGTGGTATTTTTTTCTAGTTTTTATCACAGTTTTGTGCTTCTTGTTTCCATGGTAACTTTTCTTGCACTGTGCTTCAAAGGAACCAGAGGGATTCTGTGAAGGTTTTTTTTATTATTTATTTAACTGCATGAAAACCTAACTGAATATACTATTCTGTAAAAATCCTCAAATATCTCAAGTGTAAGTGCAAATGTAGCTCTTTACTATTAAGGCATTATAATTTTATCTTCATACTTTTTTAGCAATCATCCAGTTTTTTTCTTTCTCTCATATTCAACATATTTTTAAAAAATTGTCTTTATCTACTTATTCTGCAATATTCCTAAATTGCATTCTATGGTATCAGAGTAACTTAAAGCTGCTGAGGACAATCTGCAAGTGCTTGTAGTTATCTCTAATAATCTGATTTCCCTACAAATCAGGCTAAGTGCAATATTGAGCATGCATAGTAAGTTAGAATTTATTACTTTTTTCTGCAATTCTAAAAGGCTAATATTCCACCTACTGTTAAGAATCAGACTAAAGCATACTCTACTAAAATGATATATTCCTAGTGCATCACTGAAATGTGCTGCAAACAAGAAAGTTTTTCTTCTGGGCTATTGCAAGAGCTTTCTTGAACAGATACATTTTATCTTTTCAAGCAAGATTTTTAATGATGCAGTATGGATGAGATTCGCTCCACTCCGAGAATAAATAAGGTAGCAAATAGTCATTATATCTTTCTTCTCTTTCAGGTAGGTGAGACATTGAGTGAGTTCAAGTGGGGCTGGTTAGAATAGTAATTAACACTTCATCCTTCTGTAGAGAAAAACATAAAGAACGCGTAAATTAAGGAACTGAAACTGAGGTTTTTGTCCCTAGAGGCTTAATGGTGTGGTTTCGTGGTTCTCTGATGTTAATTTAAATGTCACTGCCAAAAAGGTAGTCTTGCCTGAAGCCATGTATTTCAGTCCTTTCTTTGCATCAGCAGTAGCATCTGTCCAGCTTTGCAGCAGGTCTCATCAGCTCACTCATCCATTTGAAAATGATTTTTTTAAAGGGCGTTAGGAGGATTAGTTTGCAAGCTGATCACTGAGCTTATTTAATTCATTTTGCAGGCAGAGGAGTACTTGTGCTGGTGTAAAAGATGTAGCCAAAACACCTGTTATGGGCAGAAAAAGGAGGCGTGTTTCCCACTTAGATGTGGGGGTTACTGACCCACTCTGTCCCTAGCTGTCCCTCTCTGTTTCCTGGGAAATACTTTATTCTCAGAACGATTTAATGCCATATAGTTTTTTTGTGTGTTGTTCCAACTCCACCCCTCACCCCATCTCCAACTGCACCCCCACATGCAATGTAAGATACACTTCAGCCTTCTAGTCTTAATTTTTTTTTTCTTTTAGAACAGAAAATAATAAATATGAATACTTAATCATTTAAATAGAGGCAATATACACCTGGAGGTAGAAATATGTTCGGAAAAAAAAAGCAGAAAATGAACCTACCTCCTTATTCACTGTAGGCTATAGGGTGGATTTTTTTTTTTTTTTTCTGCTTGTATTTCTTTCCACTCCAATCATTTCAAATGCAGACCATCCTGGAACTGAAAAGAAACAATTGTTTCTTCTTAAACAGAGTATAGCAGACGGGCAAAATTCTTTCCTGTTCCCATAACTGTTCCAGGAAAATGTAATATGCCAAACATGCATTAAACTGAAAATTTCTGCCATGTGTCATTGGGGAGGAATTGCACTAACACACTCGAAAGAAGATGCAGAAGCAGTATCCATTGGAGGATATTTTTTAATTCAGGTGGGCAGCATGAAAGTTCAAATATTTTAAAATTTTTCAGATGCAGCAGAATGATTAAGCCCAAAAGGTGCAAAACTTGCAGTTGGAAGCCTGAATTTACATGTTTTGCAGCTGTGCATAGATACTGCAGTGCCCTGTATTCTGTTAGAAGATAAGAGTGGGGCTAAAATTAGGAAAATAATGCATTTGTTAGTGGGAGTCATAGTTAAAATGTAGTGCATGATATTTCAGAGATTCTGAAAAGTCCATCTTTTTAGTAACTTGGGTTGACTTTTCTGGTTTTGAGTTTTGCTGTTTAAGTAGTGCAACAAGCATTTGCTATTGCAGCCAATGATTAAAATAACCTGCTTCATGAGCATATAAAAGCTGCTTTAAGAAATTCTAACTTGGATTTTCATCACACAAAATTAAAGTTGTATTAAAATAATTTTTCTGCAACAGCTAATTATTAAAGGAAAATGATTATAGCTTATGTAGTAAATCCATAGAAGTGAGAGTTAATCACAATATTCATGTTTTGGGGGATTTTTTCTTTGTTTTGGTTTTCCTCTTGCTTTATAGTTACCTAGGATTCATTCCAGTAGGAGTTGATTGTATATAGTCAGGAAAACACACAATTACCCTGTTTACCAGTATGTAACAAACTCTATGGTAACATCTGCTTCTAAAGTTTATTTCTGATCATCCTGACTTTAACTGCTTGCCTTGGCACAGGAAAGGGGGAAATCTAGGCAGGAAACTAGAACAAAGAACCTTGCAGTGACCAAAAATAAAATTCCATCCGAATACATGTTGGAGGAGAGAGTAGTTTGCTATGTGGGATTTTTTTCTGCAGTTATTGGTGTTTTGGATTAATTAGTCTGTGTGACTTTAAGTTAGATTGCCTAGGCTTTTTGTGTTGAAAATTTTTTCATCTGTCATTTTGTATCCTTGCCATTTGGATTAGATATCTCTCTCTTTTAAAATAAATATGTGTATGTTACCATACCATTTTAAAAAAAATCGGAATGGAAGATATGACAGAAGTTGAATCTGTTTAGACCTGCTGCATGATCACTGTAGAGATGCTGGAAGGGCACTTGCAGGCTGTGGGAATCCTGTTGAGGAGCAGCAGAATTGCTGTGCAGGTGGAGGGAAAAGATTAGTGCTTTGTGTGCACAAACAGGAAACAGGGTTTCAAAAGCGGGAAACAAGTCCTGAGCTGTGATAAACATAATTGCTGCTTCTCCCAGAACTGCTGAGCTTCCACTTGTGCTCGTTACCATTAGGATGATGTTGCATGTCTGTGGGCTGTGGGCTGTGTGCTGAAAGAAAATGTGACAGGACAGCTGTGTACATGAAGGTGGTTGCACAGTTTCTTGACACGTGGAAGGCTAGACAGTTTATTTTTGAAATATTGCATTAGTATTTTTGTAATACAAAACAAAATAATGGAAGTATCTTGAAAGTACTGAGTATGTAGGGACTTCCTGCTGTTGTTACACTGGGAGGTGGATTGGAATAAGTCTTAACCACTCTTTTATTAAAAAGTCATCCCATCATAGTTCTAAAGGTACCATGTGTCTTTTTATTTGGAAAAATATTATGTTGTGCTTTTGAATAAAAAATGTTTCTATATTGCAATATTTTTGTATTTATTCAGTATAAAAATCTAACAATAATAAATTTCAGTTCTGTTCAACAGCACGACATAATTGCCATAATCCATTACTCTGTTTCTTTATGGACCTCAGTGTAAGACAAATTTAATGCTGGGAATAGGAAGAGGCATTCACCAATACTGAGGATATAGCTGTGAGGAAAAGCCAGGGCTTTCTGTGGAAAGGTCATTTCCTTTTCCTGTATAATCAACAGAAATATTAGAAGAGCATTCACAAGCAGGCTTTTAGAAACTGAGTTTTGAATTGAGCTGCTCACTGCTTATTAAAACTTACACATAATTTGGTAGGTTTTAACATACTGGTTGCATATTTTGCTTTATGTTGCCAAGAAAGATGTTGAAATATTTGCATATGCAGAGATGGTTACATATTTCTGGTGTTTTGATTTTAGATGCAGTTTGATAATTATCATCATGTAAGTCAGTCCTCAATTAGTAGATACCTGATAAGTTTGAAGAAATGAACAAAACGTTCATTAGTTGAAGACATTTGTCACATTTGGTGAAGTTGCATAGAAAAGTATAAATAGCAGTAAAATCTAAATGTTGGAATCTAAAATGACAGATTAGGCATTCATTGGTTTTATAGTTTTGGGGAATTTAGCCTTAAATTTGTCATGAAAATTCAACCCCCATGAAATTCTAAAATTATATCTATTATTTGAAAAATACTGATTTTCTCAAAGTAGAATCTTTAAATGCTCTAAATTGATAAATGAATCCCTAAATTGAGTTTTAATCTGTGAAGATAGAGGAGTAGTTTGAGAATTGTTAGGCCTCTTAAATCATTAGCAGTGACATTGTCAGATCTTGAGTGCTTTAGAACTCAAGCCTGCTCTTCAGTACACGTGGATTTGGTTAGGATAGGAGCAACTTGGTATGCAGTTCTTGCTCCTAAACAAGAGGGTGTGTTTTATGCAATTTCAGGGGATTGTGCGTTGTATGATAATGGTAAGCATTCAGTTTTACTTTCCTGGTAGCTACTAATGACTACAATTTCAGAAGACTGTAAGGAGGATTCCTTTTTTTAATGATGCGTGGAGCAATAACTTGTAGTAAGACTGCTTAGCACTGCCTAATTAAGTGTGCTGCTTTTAGTTGCTCATAGTTTTTCTGACTGACCATAAGCAAATTTTTGAAACACCTGCCACCTGTGTCTAGACAGGAAGCTATATGAGTGGCTGAGGTCACTTGTCTTGTTCAGCTTGGAGTACATGAGACCTCAGAGCTGTCTACAGCTTCCTCACCAGGGGAAGAGGAGGGGCAGGCGCTGATCTCTTCTCTTTGGTGACCAGTGACAGGACCCATGGGAATGGCCTGAAGCTGTGTCAGGGGAGGTTTAGGTTGGATATTAGGGAAAAAAGGTTCTTCCCCCGAGGGTGGTCGGGCACTGGAACAGGCTCCCCAGGGCAGTGGTCACAGCACCGGCCTGACAGAGTTCAAGAAGTCTTTGGACAATGCTTTCAGGTACATGGTGTGATTCTTTGAGTGGGCCTGTGCTGGGTCAGGAGTTGAACTTTGATGATCCTTGTGGTTGCTTCTAACTCAGGATAATCTATGATTCTTTATTTGGACTTACTTTATCAGCACTGATTGGAAAACTGGAGAAGTCTAATAAACACTATACAACTTTTCTTCTGAGTGTATAACATGAATAAGCCTAACTGAATTGTAGGCACCTGCATTTCCTCTTTAAGAATGACTGTTGATATTGATTAAAAACATTCTTGCAACTTGGTATGTTTACTTAACACCGGTAATGAGCCTGCCTGAGCTGATACATTAATGCAAGTACATTGCTACTTGTACTCAAGTTACATCTAAGGGACCTAATCCACGTCCATGCCAATGTGCAACATTCCAATGTAGTGACTGTATACTGGGTAAAAAAATCCTGTGGGTGTGTCACTGAACTTCCGTAGTTAAATGATCCTCCCAAATTACATAATGTCCAAACATCAAGACTCTGTGAGCAGAAGATTTTCACTGTGCAGCTTCAGTGGTGAATAATGTGATTTTCTTCATGCTCTTAACTCTTACATTTATGTAGTTAAATATTTACTTTGGATACTTGGCAATCTCAGTGATGTTTAGCTTTTCATTCAAACCATCAAGCTATATGTTTCTTATTTTATCTTAAAAATATTCACCTTCAGAAATATACTTCTCGATTATACTCAAAGACTGTATAATTTACCCCTTAATTAGACCCTTAGAATGATTTTTCCTTTCCGTGTACACAGAGGATATAGTGCATCTTTTGAAAACTTTCTTTACTTTGTTACAGCCATTTTATGGAGAGGGCAAAAACCCCTCATATAGCTGTTGAGTAAGAGATATTTCCATTTCAATTATGTTTTTAGGAGCAGGAGCTTTCGATTTGGCAGATATGTGCATGTAGAAAATGTATTTTTGTTTTCCTTGTTAAAATTTGTCTATTATAAATTTTATAAAAAGCTAAGTTAACATGTGGTTATTAGATACATATTACTTTGGCTACAATGTTAATGCATCTTTCTGTGGTCAAACAGAATCACAGAAGAGTTAAGGTTGGAAATGACATCTAGATTTTTTTTTTTTTTTGTCTCGAAGGCTGCCGCTCAAAAAGGTTTCAGCTACAATGGCATCATGCTGAATTTCGAATATAGCCCCTCATGAAAACTGCAAAACCTCTATGAGCTGCCAGTTTCCGTGTTCTGTCACCTTTACACTGTAAAAGTCTTTTGCTTCCATTTAAACAGAATTTCCTGTTTCAATTTGTATCCATTGCTTCTTGTCCTTTCATTGGCTATAACTCAGAGTCTGGGTTCATCTTCTGTATTTGCTTCCACCAGGTATTTACACACATTGTTCTTCCTAATGCACCTCAGGATGCCGTGGGGCTTTTTTGCTGTGAAGGTATATTGCTAGCTCAAGGGCAGTTTACTGTTGACCAGACCTGCAGGGTCTGTTCTACAAAGCTGCTTTCCAGCTTGTTGGTTCCCAGCCTGTACCAAGGCAGAGGGTTATTTTTAACCTACTTACTAGTTGCAAAAATTAAGCAAAAGTTGGGAAATCTACCTAGACTTTTAAAGCAGGTGAGAGAGTCATATGTTGCATAAAGGTGCATATGTAGCTGATTAGATGAAGTTTCTTTCCATCTACATTTGAATATGCATGACTGATGAGCAAAATTGCTAATATTTGAAAACTAATTGGTTGGGATTTTTTTTTCTTTGAGGCTCCTTCTGCATTACTAAAATGACTTCTCAAAAAAATTTAATTTCTTCATGCCATTGCTCATTTTGCAGCATAACATCATGCTAGTATGATCCTTCACTATATTGAAAAATGGTTGATGAACTGGAGTAAGTGAAAGGGAACAAGCAAAGTACTGTTCTGATGAGGCAACTTGATTTTGGTCTTTTACAACTGACTTTGCGTTTGCTGGTTGGAGCTGTCAGAGAAGTAATTCACCTGACATGGCTTTGTCACATGCTCAACATCAAGCAAGGAAAAGCAGCTTTTATACCTTGATATATTTTCAGATTTGTTCAGCTGTGATGCCTTTCATAATGTCTTGGAGAATTTGACTCCTTTTTCTTTTTTTTTTTTTTTTCCTCCAGATGACTACTTTGAGGAACTTAAAAGTTACTAAAAGCTATTTGGACTGGAAAGGAGATTTTCAGTGCAGCCCAATTAAGTGATTTCTATTTAATATTAAACCTCAATGCAGCTTTAAACTGAATTACAACTTTCAGTTTTTGGATTCAAAGACTAAATCTCAGCTTTAAAATAAGGGGTGCAGTTTTCAGTTTTTAGGTGCTTTTTATCTTAAACATTGATTTAATGTTTTAGAAACTTACATTGATACTATGGACTCCACCTGAGAAAAGTTTCGGAAGTTAAAGTTTTCCTATATAATATCCCTATATTTTTCACTTTATTCATCACCACTGGAATTAGAACATCTTCCATGCATTATTCTTTATAACAGTGACAGAATGCAAATGATTTATTTAGATAATAGTGTTTGTGTTCTTATTCTCTGCCCCAGATAATACCAAGTGCATTCAATTTAGTACAACTGGATTCCTCTCACTTACAAAGTGTTTATGTGGACCATGTGCTTGTGAAACTATACCCAAATGATATCAGCTTCATGGTTTTGAGCATGTTTTTCTTGCATTTTTAGTGGGACATCTCTTTTGACCAAGGAGGAGAAGGCTATTGGCCATGCTGCTAAACAGAGCCTGCTTTTGACCTCTCCTAAAAAAACTGGAAATAATTGCACTCTAATATTAAAGCTAGTGCAGAAAAGTCCTTTACCAGAACAATAGAATTTGAATAGATATTAAATCAGAACAGCAATTGATAATTAATCCTCTGTTGATGTGGAAAAAGCTGTAGTTTATATAGAAAGTAAATAAATTTCAACGTATGTGAATTAGGTATTATTGGCAAAAATTCAGCATGTTTAAGTTCAATATGTATTTTTAGAATGCTCTTATGAGTCACTCTACAGCGTAGTCTGATGTTGAAGCTTAAAGGTCAGAAACAATTCACAAGCCCAGTGCTTAAAACCAAGTCTTTTTAATCCACAATTATCACGAATATGCCCTGTTTTGAAAAACAGCCTAAAGGTTGTCTTCTCAGTTCCACTGAGACATCCGAAAATAGTATCTATTCAAATAGAACCATTTCTGCTAAAAACTAAGCAAACAAAAACAAACCCCACATCTCTAAGAGAGCAGTTTATCTCCTGGAAGAAAAAAATAAATCACTGTTCATTTAAAAAGAAATTAATACCTTGGTCCATTGAAGGAAAGTAGGGCATGTATAAAATCTGTGTTCATTCTAATCACTTGGGCATATTGCACTAATCAGATTGCATTTCTTTAATTTACTGATATGATTTAAAACTAACTACCTGATTGTTTGAATGCCACTAAATTGAGAACTATAGAATCATACCTCAGTGAAAATGCAGCTATTTTTAGGTGGTTTTAGCGTTCGTGTTTTTTATTTTGTGGCAGAGCTTCTCAGACATATTTCTGTGAGATCAAAAATAGCCATTACCATAAATCAGGAAAAATATGTGGCCATTAAATATAGGTCTTTATCTATTATGTTAGAACTAAATACAGTTGTAGAAAGTTGGAGGTTAAGGTTTGGTTTTTGGGGTTTTTTTGTTAATGGATGAATGGCTGTATGAGTCATATATTGTTTATATGCTATAGATAATGTAGAAATGAACAAAAGGCAGCTCAACAGGAAACATATGCTATAGTAGTTAGTTCACACCTGCTAACTGATTTGAATAGGCTTGGAGATAATATCAGATAGGGAATGAGTTCATTGTTTAGACCACTGAAACTCTTTTCTACAAAATCTGACCCTTTACAGTCCTTTGTCAGGGCATACTTAAATTCAATGTGCTTTGAAAAATGATTGTTGCTACGGGCACACTTCTGCTCGGGTGTACGAGTATAAGCAGAATCTACATTCACTGGTCCTGAAGTTCATTTCACAGGAACACTTTTGTGGTTCAAAGATTTAAAGACATTCCTCACCCTCCTGAAATTTCAGATTTGTATATATTTCATAGTGTTAGCTGAATAAATTAAGATACTTGGGTTGATGCTTTCCAAAGCTGAAGTAAGAATAAAATACACTGGGGAGCTACTTTAATAAAGGTGGGTAGTGAAGTACACAGCAGTAAACTTTCAATAATGTTTCTTAAGTTAAAGAAATTTAAATCACAGCTTGCATTGTGTCTATTGTAAAAAAAAAAAAAAGCCTAAAGGATCAAAAATTTAAAAAAAAAAAAAAATCTTGAATGGAGCCTTGGAGTACAGCATCTATAACTTAGCTTTTACCCCTGCTTGGATACACAGCTTTTGCACACAGTTTTTACTCTGTAAGTTCTCAAACAAGTTTCATCTCATTCTGAGTGTTTCCAAATTTAGCACTAGCTCAAGTTTAATTTGGGTCTTAAATTCTCTTCCAGAAAGCTCCAGAGCCTTTGTTTTCATATCCATATGTGTAAAAATCAAAGAATGCTTGTATTTTGTTGGTGAGATGATGTATGTTTAAGTGTGTAGAGAGGGATCTGGTTAAGCTACCTTGTCTAGGCAAACAGTAGTAAAAAATATGATATTAAAATTGATTGGAATTCATGTATTCCTTACATAGGGTTTCTTTATGCTTACCTTTTAATTGCTGGACAACAATCACCTCTGGAAAGAGGGCATCAGATTTGGTAGACCTGTAATTTTAACTGCTATGGTAATTGTTATATTTCTAGTGTTTACTCTGATTATATATATATTTATAATATTTCTTTCATATGAATGCTCTGGCAGACACATGGCCCATGGTTACAAATCACACCTCTAAGGTCTTGCTGCCTGCAACCCTGGCAATGGACTTTTCTGTCCTCAAGACAGGACATATGATCGCAGATCAACTCCTGAACTACCACAGGTTTCAGCCCAGCATATTAGAGTAAAGCATTTCCAGTTTTGGCTTATCCTGACATATCAATCTGAAAACTGAAGGTTCAGGAGTTCATTTCTAATCTGATCAGATGCCACTGTTTCAGGGGCAGCAGCATCTGTCAGAAGGGGGTTGTGTGCAACTGGGGCAATAACTGATTTAGCTGTTTGTCCTGTTTTAGTCTCCTTATACGTGTCTGCCAGAACCTTCAACCTGCATGCCGAATTAGTGGATTTTTGCATTTTATTATTAATAAACTCATCAATGCTCTAATTTTTTGCAGTAATCTCCAAAAAATAAAGCTCTCCTCAATGCCTGTTTTCATTCACTGCCCTACTTCAAGTAGTAAATAGAGATTATCACATCCATAGTGTAACAATCCACTACTAGCAGTCTGTTTGCCGAGAGCTGAGATATTGTTTATATATAATCAGGACAAAACCAAAAAATACTGTTTTATGATAGTATAAGATCTGGTTTTATTCTATTTTTAAATATAGTCATTTCTAATTTTAAATGTTCATTTTCTATCAAAATAATCCAGTGAAGTCTTCATTCAAAAAAAAGTTTGTAGTCTTAATTGCTCTAGTAAAGTGCTTTTGGTGTTTTAATCTAGAAATGCTGGTATTTTTTAGGAGACAGTAGCATATAGAGGCTAAAATAGATAGAAGTTTATGAATTGGTGTGGCAAATAAGCTAAAAAACTAGCAATGTGTAATTTAATATTGACAGGTAGTGTATATCATGGCTAAGAACAATAAACAGAATATAAATAAAATTAATAGTATTGAATCCAAATAAGAGAGCTGTAAAGAGTAATAGTCTGTATATTTCTGGCAAGTACACTTACAAAAAGACAGTTGCCAAAAGTGAATGATTTTAAAACTAACTGTAACATAACAAACCTGCTTTAAAACGCATTTTGGTAAGAATTATACTCAAATATGTGCAGTATTTCCTAGCATAAATGATACTGGTTTTCAAAGACAAAAAGAAAAATATATAAGAATCATTGCTGCTGGTTTTAATACTTTCTCTGGCTCTGCTTATAATGTGAGTACCAAACTTTGTGATTGTGTATCTTTGAAAATTAATGTTATTGTAGAAATAGCTTTAAAAATATTTTTGTAAAAAACTATGGTTGATTAAAAAAAAAACAAAACAAAAGTGACTTTAAAAACAAACAAACAAAAAACCCCAAACAAAACCCCCCAAAAAAGCCAAACAAAGAAAAGCTTTGTTTAATGAGGTGTAAAAATATTAGTGGCATCATGTACAGAGGGTATAAATTTACAGTAAGACTTGGTAAGTGGATTTTGTTCCCAGTCTATTAAATTATACATCTTGGGCTTCATGTAGATGCCTACATCTCATGGCAAAGTCAGTCAAATTTGAGGGCTGCCAATAACTGGTGCAATCAGATTTTGTAGAGTTTTAATTTTTTAAAGTAATTTCATATGATAGCAGAAGCCATAATTTTGTAAGCTAGCTTGCCTAATCCTCGATGATTAACTGCATTCAGCACGACAACTCTCTCTGAGCCATTTTAATCACTGTTGTGAGGAAAACTGAACGCATCAGTTACTGTACAAATGTAACTGCTCTTAAAATCCTGTCCCTGGAGTAGTCTGAGGCACTTGGAGGACCAGAATAGTCCTGCTGCATAAATTGATAATAGTTGCTTAGTTGTTGCTTTGTTGTAATACTTTTCTTCCTCCCCCCGGTAATTATTTTAAAGATACTTTTTGAGCTTGCTGTTTTTATATAAATGTACAAACACTCTTCCCACACTGGCAAGGAATTTTAATAGCTAGCTTGATTTCAGTGCATTTGTTCTTGCAAAAAACTTCAATATATTATTGTGGTTGTCTTTATAATAATAAATATTATGCTTGTATTTTCCTAATCTTTAGTGATTTTTTGTAAGCAGTGATAACTCATGGTAATTTAAAAAAAAGAAGTTGCCAAGAAGAGTTCTTAGTTGCCATCAACTACTGCCTAAATTTTCTAAATAGATACCTCAAAGGATAAGTGACCTGGAACATTTTTGATACTCATTGTGAAATATTTTGTCTGAAATCATAAAGCCATATAGATAATTTCCCTTGAAGTACTCTTTATATTTGTCTTTGTTAAATGTGTTTAGATTATTTGATGTGCATGTAATCTTAAAAAATGTAACACCGCGTAAATGTGGACTTTTATTATAAAAGGTTAATATAACAGGTTGAAGGTAATTAATTAATTTCCCAAGATATTTTAGGAAATTTCTGCCTTCTGAAGAGAAAAGGAAAATTTTTTCTGAAGGAAAAATTCCTGGCTTTGTAGTGATTTTAGTAAACTGAATCCAGCGAGTCTAAATCAAGAGCAGGTTTTTGAAACCTGTGTTTGTGCGTTCAGCCAGGCTGCACGACACCTATGGTGAATCTCACCTGCTGCTATCGCCTGTTCCCTCTCACCTGCTGCTATCGCCTGCTGTTACTTACTTGACTTTCAAAGGAAGCTAAGGTTGGTGGAACACAATTAAGAGAAGCAAGTTTGATTGATAGATATTTAGTTAAATTCTTTTGTTAAAACCTTACTTTATTTTGTAAGGTTTGATCTTTATTTTTGAAGAAGTAGCTGAAATTTTCAGCTTCTAGGTTTTGGTTATGCTTACATTTCTGTTAGCATAAGCAATGGATCAATAAAATAAGATACTTTATTATAAAAAATTTTCCTTTCTTTTTCTTCCTTTCCTCCCTTCCTGTGTTTTTAATTTTTTTTTTTTCTCCTGATTACAGGCCATAGTTGCAGAGCAGTGGGTGGCAGTCATAACTTCATAGATTTCTGTAGCCTGGCCACCTGCCGATACAATTATCAACTTGAAAATTAGTTGTGGAATTCGACAATTTGGACCAAGTTTTTACAAATTCAAGATTTTATCGATAGTCTTAGCTTTTGTAGCTCAGCTCTTTCAAAGTCAAGGGCCTATGGTCTTTGAAAGCATTTGGCAATCTTTTCGTTTCAGGTAACATTTAAATAACACTTTAGGGATTGTTTGGATAAGGTAACAAAGCAATTGTGTTGATACGCTAGGTACTGTAATTGTGCAGTTGAAATCAAGAGGATTGCAACTGTAAATTACTTTCTTGTCATTATGTTAACTGCAGATACTAAGAAAGTGTATGAGATAATACTGATAACATACGTACTTAAGAATTCAGGAAGCGGCTTTTTATGGCTTTATCATAATGGAGTAAAAAGACATTTATGGAAGGACTAAGGTGGGATGGAATTTTTCACAATTCTTACTTGGCCCACCCATAAATTGCCTTCTTTTGATTCTTACAGTCTATTTACTTCAATCTTTTCTGTGTTTTTCTTAACTGAGACTGCCTTTAACTTGAATTTTGTGATCAGGATTCAATTATCTTCATCTTTTCAACTACTTTCTTATTTATGTTCCTTTTTTTCACAGGAACATAAAACATGACTGAGTCAAGTACCTCATTGTTGCCATTAACTAGGAACTCTGTTTTTCATCTATCTTCATTTCAGTTTGAACTGCAAAATCATGAGTTATGTTTTAACATTTCTCCCCATTACTTATACAACCAGGTCTTGCTTTTACCTGTGTCAAAAGTTCTTAAAATACCTAGTTTAGGATTGTTTGATATGTAGGTATACTTGAAGTACACGAGACACAAATAGGTATTCTGACAAATACCGGGAGGAAAATAAAGTCCTAAAGGACTGCCATGGGGAGTTAATAGACTGAGTCAGAAAGTAAAATTCTTGTGTATCCTTTCTATGGATTCTTTACAGAAAAGAAAAAGAAAAGAAATTTTAGTCCTAGTTATGATGTCACTCATTTAGTTGTAAGACTCAGAATATTATCCTGAAGTAGCTGGCAGATAACTAAATCTGAATTTTATTTTAATATGATTTTAATAATTAATGTAGCAATCAATAGAGTATACTTTCAGAGAGATGATTGATTGAAGTATCCTTTAATTGCAGCCTTTAATTAGAATTGATGGCTCACCACCCTAGTTCTTGTCTATTATATTAATAATTACAAAATTGATTTCCTTCCATTTTAATTTTGATCCACTGAGGAGCTATGTGGCTCAAATTCACATCCTTGCAAATGAAGGTGACTTCCTCACAGAGACGATATGGCATTGCCTCTTTATATGCATGAAAATATGTGCATCTAAACTATACTCGTTAACGTAATTCTGTTTAATCATGTCCTATCCAATTATTTATTTTAGGCAGAGTGAAGGAGCAGTGGCAGCTACTGGGCTGTTTTGCTTCTATATTTGCCCTTTAGTTGTTATATTAAATACTTCTTAGAGACAATGACAGTGGAGCTTTATAGTGGTACTTGCAAGAATGCCTGGTGGTTGATATGAAAAGACTTGAGACATTAACATTATCAAATACGTGTTATCATTTTTTGCATTTTTTTGCTTCTATCTCTCTGCATCTATTTTTCTTGTTAGGCCATTCATGTTAAAGATTTAAAGAAATGTAGACAGCAGCCCTTTTTTTACTTACAAAATATTTCTAGAGAGGGATGTATGTATCTATATGTATGTAAATTATATAAAAATAAAATAAAAAACTATATAAAATGATACAAAAATAACTCTTTCCCTATGGACAAAGCAATGCCTTACATTCATCCTTTTTATTTTTGATTGGCCTACTTTCTTTTTGACATCCATTTGCTTTAATAAACCTCCAAGATCTAAAGAATATATTGTTCTTTTTGTGATACTGAAAAGAAAAAACAACCCAAAAAATTGTCTGAATCCTTTATGGTGGATTTTCAGTGAACTGTAATTCATTCTACTTTTCCATATCCTCCAGATGACCTGTTAGATGAGATACTGCAGTGTTGGTTAGAAAAGTTACTGTTATCTTGCATACTGTAAGAAATACTGTAAGCACAAAAGTTTGTTATGAATCCTTGCTGTCTTAGGCCAGTGATGTCTGTGGGTATTCCAGTTTATGATTAGAATACAGTTGAATTTTTTCGTTAAATATCTCTGTCTTGTGTGTGAACATGATACAGAACTTTTCCCAAAAGGCAAGCCGGCCTCATTGGTGATCTTTTTTAAATTCTGGAGGTTCGTCTTTCAGGATTTCCTGCAGGCTGCTTTTTTTTTATCAGGGCTTTTCAGCCACACCACAACTTAGAACTTATTCCTTAAGCTTTTGAATAGCAACTGTCTTAGAAGATATTATTGAGTAACGGATGGAAAAACCTTGACTACTTCAAGCTAGATTTGCCTGTTCATGTAAAGACCCAGAGGGCAGAAGAAGACCTTTTTTGGTTCCTTTCTGGTAGGATATCACTTTGGAGATCTGAGATGCACATTTCCTAGGAGCTTTTCATGACTTGCATTGTGGGTAGATCTGTATTAGATAGTTGAGCAGGGTTCAAATTCCTAGTTGGGAACAATGACCTCTAATCGCCACTAGCACATAAAATTTCTGCATGTTACAATTTCTTGCCAAGTCCTTCACTCTGACAGAAGTCAGGTGATGTTTCACAGTTTCTGGAATGAGCATCAGCATTGTAGTCATTTACATGCTACCACTATAACCACTTTGTAGTGACTGCATCAGGGAATTATCTTGAGGGGGTTTCCTTTAAGATATTCTATTTAGAGTCAACTTGAAAAGAAACACACTTCTAACAGGACAAAGTAATAAAATTGATTAGGGAAAATAAAATTTACATCAATGAGCCAGAACTTTGAAGCAGTCTGACTTGCATAAATCAGTCGGCAGGATATGTGGCATTTAAAGTTTTTGATGTTAACATTAATAAAACTGAAATAAATTTCTTTCAGAGTGTATATCTACATAGTTCTATATACACATCAGGAAAAGACAAAGTTGAAGCATGAATTTTAAGCTTAGATTTCTTTTGAATACATAACGTACAAAACAGTCTTTAATAATGTGAGCAATACCTACCTCCAGTTAATACAACAAAATAGTGTGTCTTGCTAAAATTTTGAGAGGTACAGAATCTTTAATTACCTGTATTCTGACTTGTATGTGTCAGGGGTTGGGATATAACAAATAAGGAAATACAGCTCTTAGGCGTTCAGCTCCTAATGCTGTCTTCATACTTGTGAATCTTTTATGCTGCCTAAGTATTACTTAGCTGATTGTGAGAAAGCAGTTCTCCTGGTGATTGCTCATCAGTGTAAATAAATGTACAAAAAAAATAGGTGTCTTTTCAGTTGTATTTCTCTCTGATTTTGGCCACCACTGTGGAGAGCTTCTTCAGGGTAGAAAAGGGAGAGCTCTGAAAAACATACAAAAGAGTAGAAAATCCTAGCCTACCCTACTTCAGAAATTGTCACCTACTTGAGTTTGCGGCTTCTACAGAAGCCCAGATCATATGGTTTTAGATGTTGCACACATATGGTACCATTTTTCTTAACCAACAGCTTATACCACACTCCTTTCTAGTCTTTGCACATTTATTTGCGTTTTATTTCTGTCTGGTGTTACTGAAGGAAGTCCCCAGTGTGTCTGCAAGGAAAAGGTGAAACTGCATTTGAAAGGAGCCTGTCTGCTTTGGAAAACTTTGTAATTTTTACTTGCATTTCCTTGAGGATTTTTGCTGCAGAGTTTCATGTCAGTGGCTAGATCTGTAGGGAAAGGAAACTAGAGCTACTTCTTTGTAGGAAAATCACAAAACCTGGGTGATTGTCTTTCAGGAGGCCTACCTTGCTTTAGGAAACACTGCCTTCCGATATTAATTTTTTTTAATGAAGAGAAAAATTTCATGGGATAATGGAGGAGGAATGAAAGAGGAAAATAAGTTTCATGTCTAACAGTTTTTGGGCATTTGTAAGGACTAATATCTTGTTGAACCTTATAGTATCCATTGGAGACGAAACTTGCTTTCACAGGCTGTACTCAGGACAAAATATTAAGGAGGGATTAAACACCACTGCTTCTACACACCTAGGGAGACTTCCTGTTACTATCAAGAAAGAGAGCCATGGTAATATGATACTATTTCTATCAGCCATCTGAAAATGCTACTTTCATTAGTATCTACTGATCATCTTGACAGTGCCCTGAGAGCTTGCTTGCAAAGCTTTCCATGGTGTTGCCACCTAACACAGCAGAACTTTGGACTTTAGCCACAGAATTTAGCTTTGGCACTAATTCAGAGAGTTTCTAGACTCCGTCATGATCAGCCCTTTGCACCCTGGATTACTGTCCTAATCCTATAAAATAGAGTATCCTGTTTGAAAAAGTAACTTGTAGCACAGGTACGCAGCTATCCTATCATGTCAGTTAAAAAAACCAATTCACAGAATCACAGAATAAGTCAGGTTGGAAGGGACCGCAACGGGTCATCCTAGGGCACATGGCACAGGATTGCATCCAGATGGTTCTTGAATGTCTCCAGTGAGGGAGCCTTCACAACCTCTCAGGGCAATCTGTTCCAGTACACAGACACCCTCACAGTAAAGAGTTCTTCTTCACATTCAGGTGGAAATTTCTGTGCTTGTTTCTTCCTATTGCCTCTGGTCCAATTACTTGGCACCACTGAGAAGAGGCTGGATCCATTCGCTTGACGCCTTTCCTTTAGACGCTTAGACACACTGATGAGGTCCCCTCACACTCATTTCTTCTTGAGGCTGAACAGGCCCAGCTCCCTCAGCCTTTCCCTGTAAAAGAGATTCTCCAGACCTTTGATCAGTGTTGACCCTTTAATATGTTGTCTGTAGATGTCAACAGATATGTACGTTTCATATGTTGATAAAGTCATCTGCTTGGTTTATAACTTTATTTATTTAGGGCATTTCTATAAGACCAATAAATAACACTACTTTATAATTATTTGATTCAATAATAGAAGTTTCATTTAAATAAATTGTGCTAGCAGTGTTGAATTGCACCTGGGTGAATGTAGAATAAAATTTATAATGCCAACTTCAAAAGACTCTTGAGTGGGTCATGGTTGATGATATATTATAATTATGTATGTGAGAAGTAAACATTACAAAAATAATCAAATACTGATAGTTAATCTGCAATTCTAACGTGGTGCAAGCTCAGGTGGAATGCTATGTAAAATTGCTTTGGTTTGATTTTAAACTTGGAAAAAACTTAACGAGTGAAAATAATTCTCAATAAAAATAGCACTGATTCTGCTATAATTTAATAATTTTGAAAGTTTGGGAAAGTGGCTTTTCAAATTTAATCTTAAAACGTCTGTATCTGTGATGATTGCTTATAAATGAACAGCTGCATCTTCATTGCCACAGGCTTAAATTAAGGTCCCAAAGTGCCATAGGTTTTGAATTCCATAGCACGTTAACAAGAAACATACAAATATAGAAAGGCTCCTGTTCTAAAACTGAGCGCAATGCATGTAATATTCATGATTACTAAGGCAAACAGAATGCAGCATTACACCAAATGCTGCAGTGAAAAACAGTGTAGAAATTAAAAAGGACCAAATAACTAGGTGCATCATAATCAACAGTCATGTGATATATTTTTCGCTTGTGTTTGAAAACTTACATTTAACCTCATTTGTACGTCTCATAATTTAGTTATTCAATCCATTGTTTAAAGTGTTTATTTCTTCCTCTTATTTGTTCAATTTGGTATTGACCTATTAAATAATTTTTTATTTCCTTTGTACTTGCTAAGTACCTCAGTTATTACTTGCTACCTTTTTTCCTATTGTTTCCATCATTTGACAATATATAGAACCCTGTAGTCTGCAATATGTTTTCTTAGGAGTGGTACGAAAAGCTGGGAATAATGCCGGGATTGAGAGCTATGATTATGATCTCATAATTTTTCCTATTTGAATATAGCAGTCATGAATACAATTCAGAGTGATCTTGATATCAGAATGTAAGTATCATGGCACACAAAATATTCCACCACGTGTTCTGAGCAGGAACTGCAAATTCAGTAGAAGTAATATCCATTTTCTACATTTGACAGAGTATAGTTGCTTAGTACTCAGGAGGAATTAGAATTGCAAGAGTTCCTTTAAAGACCTGTGTTCTGTTTTGTAAACATATTTCTAAGGGCACTATTTGTAACGAAGGTTTACACACTTCATCGAAAGGAATGTTCAAAATGTACCATTCCTAGTTTATCAAAAACATACAAAAGGGCTAAATACACAAATGCATAATAGTTGAATTTTGATTTTTTTTTAACTAATATATGCATATAATATTGCTTCTGAATGATAATCAGGACAATTTTAAACAAGACACTTGACTTGTTTGATTAGTCTCAATGTTACCTCGCCTGATGTTATGAAATCCTCTCCTAAAGGAACACATTACTTTATGCCTGTATTTGCTGTCCCCAGACAACTTTGGGAAAAGCTTCTGTCAGAGACTGCATCTTCCTACCTTAAAAAGATGGAAATCTGTAGGGAAATAGGCTTTATTAATTCCAGCATCATGAAATTATTTGGATTTTTTTTATGTTATTTTTGTCGTGATTCTGATCTTGCTTTTTCCTAATAGAAAAAAAAAAATTTAAATTGCATTTTGTATCATCCAGGAGTAAACAATCCATGGATTAAATGGTTTGAGAGAAGATTAAAAAAATCTAATTAGGTTAGTAAATTCTTTTTCAAATGGGCAAAAATAATTTCCTTGAATTAAAGCAAAATCTCATGAATGACCAAAGAATAAGGATTCTACTGCATTTGGGTATTTTTCCATTTTAGGATGTATTAGTCTATTATTAAGCTACTATACATGTTTTACAATTCTCCATGTTTCTTTAGTGCTAAAAAAGATTTCAGAATGAATAGGAATTTCATTTTTATTTTGGGCTGGTTTATTAGTTTCGAGGAGAGAAACCTAAAATTAGATTTGGAGAAAAAGAGGCAGATTTTAAAATCTGACATAATTCGGATACACTTGGTCAATAACTGCATTAGGAACATTCTCTATGCTGTTAAAACAGAGGATATGTTGTTATTAATGAAGCTTTTTTCAGTCTGTGCCTTGTTCTGGATAGGCACTAATTAAAGTTACACAAAAGAATATTGCTGTCTATAGCTGTGAAATATCATCTCAAAAATTACAAGATATCAGTGGATGGTTTTCACTTTGTTTATTCTTGTTTCTGTTTGTGATTAGAAACTACTTACTGCGACTTTTTAATTTCTAGACAGAATAAATGCTTCATGCTAGGCTTTTGCCTTAAAGTAGTATGCAGTTCTTCATTTGTAGTTGTTCGTAGTTGAACCTGTTTCACTTGAGAGAACAATTTTTAATGTCCTTTGTATTTATTTGCACCCAGAAACATGTGCTAGACATGTTTCAAATACCTGCATCAAAAAAGGCATAAAACATGGATAAGCTTATATGCAATCATTCTTCTGATTAAGAATTTTTTAATTGAAAAAGTCGAGCTGTGTTTATTTTGGGGTATATTTATTTTTTTGTATATTTGAATCAGAATGTATTAGTGACTGGTAGGCATTCTGCCTTTGTAAATTATTTGATTGATGCCAGTTCTTCTCCTGCCTTTTCCTCAAGTTTTGCTGTTTCCCGTCAATTCTCCTGGTAGACAATTTTGACAACTCCTTTTGTGTTAAATAGTGTTAGTGAAGAGTTACTAAAAGTCTTCAACTGCCAGTGCTTTGGATGTACAAATTTTAAAATTAATCTTCCCATTAAATTTATTTTCATAGGACACTTTTCATATTGTGAAAATTTAACTACTTTTCTCTGTTTACTGACACTTAAAATGTACTCTTGAAAATGCACATTGTTAACATTTTAATTGCATTCCAAATCTTAGAAAGCCATCAGTACTGCACCTTTTCCACAGATTAACGTTTTCTAGGTCTTCTCTCCACAATCCAAAGACACCTTTTCTTTTTTTTTTTTTCCCAAAAGGGATGTGTGAGCATGGCTAGTGAATAATGAAGATCTGAAAGACTCCACAAGTAATTAAGTTTTGAGGGCAAGAAAAAGTCATTATAGGTGGCAGATAATTTTAGGGTTAAAAAAAAAGAATAGGCAAAGGGTTGTTAAGCCCCTCAGGCAGATAAATGCTTTAGAGCATTTGCACACCCATGTTCTGCTTAACGTACATTACTTACTGCCATTCATTGGCTTGCTAATGAATGTGAAAAGTTATACTTTATTTGGATAAATGATGCCATCTGAGCCTGTCACAATAATATTAAAAAAGCATATCAGAGCACTACCACCCACTCTGATGCTGTGATTTCTAGGGATAAGAGATCATAAGTTTTGGTAAGCATAAATGCTCTTTAATAATCCAGCTCTTGCTGGCCAATGTGATCCTGCTGCAGGAGTGCCTATTCCTAAGGCTCTAAATCCTGTAGTACCAAGTGGTATGGGAGCTTTGGAATGGTGTCAGTATTTGTCTCTTCCCTCATCAGAATTACTGAGCTTCAACTTCTTTCCTGAAGCAAGGAAGAAGTTCTGCAGTTGGAGGAAAAGGGAAGAGCAGAGGGGTAGCAGCTGCATCTTCCTTCCTTCCCATCCCCAACATGTGTACTTGCTCCTCTGCTGCTGAAGTAGAGAAGCTTTATGAGCATCCCTGGCTTAGTGTTAGGGAAAGGAACAGACTTAAAAGATTGTCAAGAGCAGGGCCATTCCTTGTACAGAATTCATACAGGTAGTTAACACAGATAAAGTACCATTCTTGAAGTTCACATTCTTCATTTATAAATTTGCTGCTGTCCTATAAAATGAGCTCTCAAGCAAATAGAGAAAGGAGACAATTTCACATGTATTTGTATCTGTAGAGAGTCTGATTTTTAGAGGTGAACTTGACTTTTGTGTCTACTGAGGAGAAGAACCAGTGAGGTTCTTAATTCTGTAAAGTTTTTCTTGTGTTACTGCACAGCACATCCTTGGAGGAGTATCTGAGCATCAGTAACTTATTCAGATTAATTAGAAATTCCAGCCCATGAGGTGACTCTTGAAAAACAGCAGTGGAAAAACTCTTTTGCCTTGGGGTCCTTTGAGATGCAGATTCCTTCCTTCAAATCCAATAATAAAAGTAATAAACACATTGAAATATTGTACCAATTGTGTAAACATTAAATTATTGCATTATTCTTTTGAATAGTTGAAAATAGTCACAAAATGACTGGCATTTTAAAAAGGCTCCTGTCTGGCTCAGTCAGTACTGGCAGGAGATCTTTTGTTCATCTGATTCTCATTGGTACCAAACTTCCCAGAGCTGTTATAGCTACCTTGGCCATTTTAAAAGTAATTTTGTACAAGAATGAAAATAGTTAAGCAAATACCTGTGAAGCCGGAATTTTTGAGTGCTTAGGAAAAAAGAATGTGTAACTATAAAAATAGAGAAAGGGCAACTGTCATCCAGTGCAAGAAATTGTGAAAAAGCTCTATTTAGAAACAGTTATTTAGAAATAGTTCTGCCTACATAACATTTTCTACTCCTTTTTATTGTAGACATTACATGACAAAATATTTATGAATTTATATAAATCTTCTGGAGGGCAGAAATGAGGGTAACATTTGTTTTTGAGGAAAATATCTCTTCATTAAACTTCTGCTTACCTCTTACTGCATCAAAATCATTTTATGTAATGCTTTATTCCTATAGCCAAGTAATGTTTTAAATGTTGCTATAGTAGTTATTATAGCTTTAGTAATAAGAGTAATTCACTATTTATGTTGTAGCTGTCTCTGGAAAACAGTATCATGTTATGCGTGTATGTAATGAGCCTTTGAGGAGCCCTCCATCTAATCTAAACTAATACTTACTGTTCCTTGCATAATTAAGGGTGAGAACTTCTTATCTTTTTGGGATAATTCCATCTAAAGGCAGATGGGGTGCACTGTTCATGGATGTCCCTGTCTTTCTTAATCGGCTAGATTGGACCCAGTGCATAAATTCTAGAAACTAAATTTAGTGGGAGATAAATGTCATTCATAGAAAATCAATAGGATGTGCTATAAAAGGGTTACAATCTGGCAATCAGGAAGGAGCTAGGAAGAAAAAGAAGTGTGACAGACTGAATGTTTGAGCAGTAGTCAGAAACTCTTCCTACCTTCTTGCCATATAAACCCTGAACTAGAGTCCGCTGCTGGGGAGATACGGATTTAATTAAAAATACAGCATATAAAATCTACCATGAGCAGAACATGGAATTAGACTAGCACTTAGAGATGAAAAAAGGAGCTAGATACAGAAAGAATGTGGTTTGTATGGGCCTTTTCCGGATGTGTGCTATAAGGGTTCCTATTGTGGTGCAGTCATTATAGCACACATCCGGAATAGGCCCATACAAACAGACTGCATCGCAATGGGAGCCCTGATCACTGTCAGTGTTTATCTGCAATATATGGAAAAAAGTACACATGCAGTCTCAAATATTTTCGTAGAGTTTCTAATCTAAACTTTGACTATAGCTCATTTGTCTGAAGTTTGGTATTTGCTTCCTCTAAACAAATAAATGGCAATGATTGTATGATGTGATTTGATTTCTTAAGCAGCTCAGCTTATCCAGGAGGGTTTCCCAAATCTTTTCACAGGCTTTTAAACTATGGAACTTGAGAAATATTTTTAAGGAGAAAAGCTCCCTTGGTGGTTTCAGCCATTACCACTCTAAATTATAAGATGTATCAGTTCCTACAATTTCTCAGAGTATGTACTTTACTGTTTAAATGGGTGGTTTTTTTCTTTTGGTTTGGTAATTGTACATGTAGGAGGCATTATGAACAAAGGTTCATATTACTAAAGCATAGTATAAAAGCAGTAATTGGCAACTGAACATTACTTTGCAGGAAAAAATAGTCTCACATTCTTTTGTTAATAAAAAAATTCATTCCAGATATGTTGAAAAACACATGCTATTTCTTTTCTTTCTGTTCTGTGGTTGTCTTCTAAAAATAAGGTCAGTTACTTTCTTTTCTCCAGCAGATATGGCCTTCTGGTAGTACTGTGTGTGCTTTTTTTTAATAATTTTGAAAGCTTTACTTATCATAGACTTTCACATTTTTGCCAAATTTCACTACTGGACTTTTATTAAATGTTTACTGATGCTTACTGATACTATTTAGATGCTTACTGATACTAATTTCCAGGCACTGGTAATCTACAAAATACTTGAATAATTGTTATATTACATTATTAAAAAGTTTCGTAATGGTGAGCCCATTTCCGTTTGAAAAGAAATCAGAAGGGAATTGAAGTCCATCAACCATATTACCAATGTTAAGAACATAAAATGAAGCAGGTTTTTTTTGTTAACAGAGAATACCATGCAGTTAGGGGACCTGAACTCATGTGATTTTTTTTTTAATTGGTGGAATATGTAAATAATGATTAAATTTAACAATTTTGTATTTTGTTTAAATTCTATGTTTTATATTCCCCTTTTTTTCTTATTGTAACTGTTATGATGGAATCAATCAGGTGGGTTTAGTTTGAGTAAACAGTAGTTCATTTGTTATAGATAATTTTACAAATAATATATTAAGACAAACATTTCCCAAAACAAAATTAATAAAAATATAGTGCTTCTATCCATGGTTTGAGGGCTTTCTTACTTCCAGAGCTTTTATTTTCCAGAAACATGCTTTCCTAAAGCATAGAGTATGTTCACTTTCTTTGCAGCCATTTAGGCATTAATTTGCACACATACTTTCTCTCTGAGTATTTCTCATCTAAGTAACACTCCTACATAAAACCATAGAAAGAAAAAAATCTCTGGCCTTTTAGTTTGGTTTTGGAGACATTTACCACCATTAGCAGAGGAACCTTTATTTTTTAAATGAATAACTCTTAAACAAAGAGAAGTAGTTGTAATCCTGTCTCTTACACATGACAGAATTTGTAATTCTTCATCTCTTTATGTAACTAAATTTCTGGGAAATCATCATCAAAGCCTTAGCTGATACATAACAGAACAGTTTATATTCAAAGGGTTGTTTTCTTTGTAAGATGAATCATCATCTCTTCTAAACCTTTAATAGTTATGAGGTTTGAATTTTTTTAATTCCCATGCTTTCTCAGTCACATGGGAATAATCTGTTTCTTTAGTCATAACTACGGTAAACCTGGATTCGTGTAATTCAGTCTTGTGATCAAATCACAACAGATTGTAAACTTGTTTTCATAAAACTCTGAGGATTCATACATAAGTTTTGCAGAATTTTTAAACTTGATCCATTTCAATATTACTTATTCATTACAGTAGAACAAATTGGTATATATGTGGGTATGAATATGTATGTGCACATGTATGTGCATGGCTGCCCATATATCACACAGAAAAGATGTGTTATCAACAGGGGTTCAGCAGTCGGGTTCTTCTGATAAGGGTACTAGGGTTTCCTGTGAACACACCCTTGTGTGAGTGCTCTGTGGAAGTACTTCCAAAGTTATTTTGTCTGGATGAAAGCAAGAGCAGAATATCAAAGCTCTAGAATTTCTACCAGCCTTTGTTTCTCCTTTCAGTTTGGGAAGTCTATCAGATCATTGGGCTTTGCTTTGAGAGATGTTTTCTGTCAGTGAGGAATATGGGTACAGGCTCTATGTTAAGACCAGTTAATTCTCTGGTGAGAAGGTAAGAATAGGAGAGAGATAAGAACTAAAGGAGAAAACTGTCTTGTTGAGATTTCTGTAACACTTCACACATCTCTGGGATGTTCTTATGTGTTGCATTTAAGACTGTACTGTACATTTTATCATTTATATGGCAAAGGTTTTTCGTGTCTATTTAAGGTGTTGTGAGATACTTCTGATGCATCTGAATAAAGACATTTTTATTTTCTGACCTTCATTTTCTGAGGCTTTATGCAAATGTAGAGCGAAAATGTTACATCCAAGAAAGAGTTTATCAGAATTTCATGTTAAGCAAGTTACTGACAATTTTTAGTTTGCTTGGGAATGGTGTCAAACCACAGTCCTATTTTATCAAGGGATTTGCAAGATCAGTTTTTGGCTGATTTAGTCTGTGTGGTGTTACATAGAATCCCACTCTACCAGCCAGTTGGTCATGGGTCACAAAACTACATGTATGGGACACTGGGTTTAGTGGAGTGCTGTACTGGGAGTTGTCAAACAACAAGCTTAGTGTAAATCAGCTGATGAGAGACTCTAGTGCAGCTTTCACTTAGTTAAGGTTTTAACTTTGGCTCCTCTCACAGGTTCTCTTTTGTATCAAACAAACTGGCGTGGTACACTGGAAAAATACAAGGAGATTTAATTAGTGTATGTACTGGGATTACCCTGGGCTGCTATTGCATTGTGCTTTTTAGGTTTTCACATTCTCTTTAAGATTGACGTAAAAGCCCAGTGTAAAGTTTATAGACCCATATAAACGCAGAGATTTCTGAAAGGTACCATGCATTCCCCAAAGCATTTCAGCTGAGAAATGTTTTTTATTTTCCTGAAATACAGAAGCACATTTAACATTTAGTGAGTATTTCTGTGAGTACAGAAGAACTCCTACTCATTGAATCAGAGTCTTTAAGCAAGCATTTTAAATTTTAGTGGCAACTATGTATAGATGTGTGCCAGTTAAGTATAGAAATACAAACATCAAAAGCATCATTATTGTTTATCCTGTTGCATCTCCTGACATTTATTCTAATGGTTGCTTTAAAAGCTGTATCAGTTGTCCAATAAGTAAATAGCATTCTCAGAGAAAAATAATTGTTTTGAAGTTCTTGAAAAAGTTAGTGTGATGTCCAAGGATATTTGCCAGAAGTAAAATTTTAGATAGTTACACGAGGTAGAAGGAAAAATGATTTATTAAAATAGAGTTATTGCAAGCCTGTTTATGTTTTAGTCTGAATTTATTAGATATCGAAATAAAGTTTTGCTTACTTTCCTCTAAATTGTGTGATGCCTGCAAAATGGTTTATCTTTGCTCTCCCATAGAACTGTAGAACAGATAAAGATTTCCTTTTTTCTCTGATGGTTTTACAAATAAATTTTTGGGGAGTGTACAGACAGGATTTTTTTGTGCAATTAGATTCTGCCTCTTATTTAATAAGGAAATGTTAAAACCCACACATTCAAATTGAATTTGGATTCTAACATAAGGGGAAAGAAATGACATTTCACTTGCTGAAAAGTAATTTACTTGAGTTCCTTTGAAAAAAATAAACATTAAATGATGGTAGCAACATCAGCAGCATGTTTTCAGATAGTTTTTTTCCCATTTATAGCCCCATGCAAATTTCTGGCATGGACCTTGTTGTTATTGAACATACATAAAAACATTGTTTCAGGGTTTATTTAATGTACAGGGATGATGATCACCTATTCTACATTTAACCATTATCTGTGTCAAAATTTTTTTTCTCTTGTCTATGTTTTATGTCTTCATATGTAAAAGGCAGTATGCAGTACATGACCCTAGCACCTAACTGAATTGAAAATAATTTTTAAAAAGAGAATAATTTTATATTGGTTATGCTTACACAACCTAAATAAGGGCAGTGATTTTTGGTAATTTGATTTTCTTTGAGTCAGCTATTTCAAAAATTAGATCTGTTTTTTTAAGTACAGATTTTGAAAATCTTGTGACAAAAAGTATTTATATAGATGGCTGAGCTTTCATTCACAGAAACATGAAAAAAGGATTAGATAAAACTGTTAACTTAAAATTACAAGCAATCTGACACTTTAATTCATACTCTAATGGAGTCTAAAAGCTCTTAAAATGACAGAAATTTCACCAGCATTTGCGATTTGTAGGTTTATTTTTGCCATACAGGTTGGTCATGTAGCTGGCAGTTTTTCCTTTGCATAGTTTTTGTAAATTATTGTAGTCTAGTATCTGAGTGAAAAGCTATTACAGTTGTGAAGGAATATGACAACATCACTTCAAAAGATTGAGACAATTCCAAACTGTATAGGTGTACAATTTCTCCACATTTTATTAATTTTTAAATTTTTTTTGGTGTACATAGCTATCAAAGCAAATGTGCAATTTAAAACCTTTACTCTGTGTGAAATGTGGTTTTGCACAATTTGATTTTTTCATGGAACAGTGATTTCTGCTACTACATCCTAGTTTATACATACTAAAATGTAGCATGTTTGGTCTGGAGTATGAAATACGTCATATTTTTATTATGCTGCACCTTCTATAGTCACACAGATTGCAAAATACCGTTTAGTCACTTAGTGTCAGGTCTAACTAAATTCCTATTTAGCATTGACTGTTTTCCATTCAAGTATTTTGACAGAAGCCATCCCTGTTAAGTGCTTTCTGAATGAGGCTCGGTAGCTCACCCGTAACCTGATCTGTGTTTTGTTTCAGTGTGTTGTCTGCTGACCTAGAGAACACTTGCATTAGCTGCATTGATCAGTCCACCTCACTTCTCATCATTTAGGAGACAATTAATACTACCTTGTAAAGACTCCCCAGAGCATTTTCTTTGAGCTGGATTGCTTTACGCAGAAACCACAGGCAATGTTTGCAAGAGGGGGAGGGCGCCAAGTAGGAAAAAGAAAAAAGGCATTAAGAAAGCTTTGTCTAGGAACCAAGTCTCATTTGCTGTGGTGACTTTCACTCATGGCATTCAAACTCCCTTTTCTGATAGAGCACTTGGAAAAGAAAATTAGCTGTGTTTTGAAGTTGATTTGTTGAAAAGATGCTGTAAGAGGTCACAAAAATATTTTAAAAAGCTTCCTCTTGAGAAATATGCATTTGATTGGGAGATTTTTTTAACTTGCTGTTAAGACTGTAAGCATTCTAATTTTATATTTTGTGTCAAGGATTAATAATCTGACATATTTTGAAATACTGATTGATGTATTTTAATCCTAATTTTCATTATTTTTAAATAACATATTTTGATAGAGAAAAATTGAGTTTCTTATTCCGTGTTTTTTGCTGTAGCACTTCTACCACAGTGTTGAACTTCAGTATTGCATGATACTTAAGATAAAAATCAGATTTTAAGTATATGTGAATATGTTAATTTAAAAGCAATCAAGGTTCTTAGTGTGCTCCTTCATCATTAGGTAATAAAATATTTACCGCTAGAGATCATCCACAGAAGCAGGTGAGGAGCATTTACTAATAAAACCCAATTTTTTTGTTGGAAATTCCCAAGGTTACCATACTATTCTCTGTTAAAGCCTATGTTACACTCTTGTAAGAAGCATATCTTAAGATGAGTTGGTGACAATTGATTATATAGACATAAAATTGATAGGAAGGGAATTCTAGGGAGGAGGTTGCTTACCACTCTGGTACATTTCTCTAATCTATGTGATTCCATGCAGATTGTACAATGGAAGTTAGGCCAACTGGCATGTTGTCGACTTCAGAAACTGTTGCAAACTTGCTAGTATTTGCCACATCATTACATTGTCATTTTCATTTTCATAGATAGAGTGAATGAATTTTATGTGAGAAAAGATTAATTTGTGATCTTATCAATAGTGTTTACTAGGAATATGTCAAGAGAAAAAGTTACTATATTTATTTTTCTGCTGATTCCATGGCTCAGATTTGTTATTTTGCTCCCCCTCCCCATGGTCTTGAAGCAAAATATGCACTGACATTGAGTAGACATATGCATCTGACATATCTTTGCAGCACAATCAGTATTATGGTATTGTTATATTTTTAGGAATACACTACTATCTTGGTAGTTCATGTTATAATTGTCCTCTGTTAGTAGAACTATTCTACTGGTATTTGAAGGCAGCAGTGAGGTGATGAAAATCATTGTGTATGTTGGAAGTGTAAAGAATGTGTTTTTGAAAGTATGTATTATGTAAAATTTTAAAGCAGGTTGTCTTGTGTTGGTATTTCTGCAGAATGAAATTGGAAACTACAATATTCCTTTTAAAGTTGCTTTTGAGTTTTGGGGGGTTTGGGATTTTTTTTTTTTTCCAAGTCCTGCTAGGTCCTGTTTTTCAAGTCAAAATTGATTTTCTGCAACCTATTTAAGTGGTTTGATACGTGGAATACAGAACATGGATTGTTTCAGTGAAATGTCATACTTTTATCTTTAGGATCAATACTGGGGGGTTTTATATTATTTCATTAGTGAGGATGTATCAAGCTGTAACTCAATATGTAAAATAGTCCCAATACATAAAATAGTCCTTTTTTGCTATACAGTAAAGACATGTAAAATCATCTAAAACCAGCCTCAGCACAAAAAAAAAGAAAAAAAAAAAATCAAGGAAGTATTTTTCCACAGTTCTGGATCCATCTTTAGCCATTCAGTAGATATTTTTCTTTAAGAAATCAATAAATAAAAAGTGGTGTGGATTTTTTGTAGCACAAGCAGAACAATTTCATTTTGGAAGAAGGTTATGAGTATTCTAACTGATGTTATCCAGGCTGACTTGGGAAATTAGTGATCGTGGGATCTACACAAATAGGAGTTGTTTGAAATATCTTCACATCATCAGTATGTTATCTTTAGGAAATCTCTAATGTTTACTTTCAGGAAGGTATTGCTCTTTGGTTTTGCAACACTGCTTTTGAGTGCCATCTTTGTGCCCTAATTGAAGCAGTTTGTGGGATCTTGAAGAATCCATGTCACTCAGATGAACTTTTGGTATTTGCAGGTACTACAGAGCGGGTGTGTCTGATCCAGGGAACAGTCGAAGCACTAAATGCAGTTCATGGCTTCATTGCAGAGAAGATTCGAGAAATGCCTCAGAATGTGGCCAAGACAGAGCCTGTCAGCATTCTACAGCCTCAGACCACTGTTAATCCAGACCGCATCAAACAAGTGAGTTTTTGGTTGGGAATAGAGAGTCACAGCAGCTCCTTAGAAGTCTTAAAACTTTAGTGCTGGAAGGGGTAAACATAACATGTTCTTTAAGAAAATGTTATTTTATACTTTATTAACTTGCTGGTACTCTTTTTCCTTGTACTTATATGTTCCATGTTTCTCAGCAGTTCTTTTAGACAGTGTTTTATAAATTCCAGTGCCATGCTCTAATGTGTTTCTTCCATGAACTTTTCTTTACTGTATAAGGTGATAATAGACTTCTAGGTCTTAGTTCACGATTGCTGAATTTTAATCTTAAATGGTGAACCCTATGTAAATCTTAAGTGTTACTAAAAATCACAGATTAACTGAATGTTCTCTACGTTTATGTATATAAATAAAAAAAAGGTAACTTTTTTTTTTGACCCTAAAATAGATAATTTAAAGTCCTACCTGTAAGAACTTGAAGACATAAGGATAATTACTTGGGATGTTTTTTACAATTTCATTTTATGTTATTTTTGGCATCTTTTTGCCTATTTTTTACTGTCTTCATTTAAAATCTTTGGGTACTGAAAAAGTTTTTCCAAGCTATTATTGCCCTACTTCTTTATTCTTTGATTTTCCATAAAAAATTTAACTTAACAAATTTGCTCTGTAAGGAGAATGGGAAATATACTTTATACAGGATTTAAAGTTATTTTTCATTGTATTGAATAAGAAAAGAATGAAGAAAGAATTGAGTGAACATTAGTAAAATTTTGTCTTGTCTCTCTATCCTGTAGAGGATAGATTTTAGTTTCTCACCTATCCTATGTGGGAAAATATTGTTTTGTCCTTCTACACTAACAAGATTCAGTTTCCTATAATTTGGTAACTCTGTGCAATTATTTTACTTTTTATACAGTGACATACACAGAAGGCTTATATGAAGATGTGTTTGAACAGGATGAGTTAGCAGCAGACTGCTTTAGATGGATGAAATTGTGCATAAACCATTTATTTGATTTCTAATATTTACTACTATTTATTTTTTCTGTATGCACTAATTTTACATAAAAATTACTCTAGATAATTTATAAGAAAATACTAAAAAAGAAAAGCCCCAAGTTTTTAGAATTAGTTTCTCAATTATTAGACATGAAAATGATTATGCCTGAAAGAGAGAGAAAAAGCTGAAATTGATCTGTATTTTGAGCGGGTTTTCTGCTGATACTGGATTTTATGCCAGTATTTCTTAATCCAGTGGGAAACGAGTGTTCTCTATTACAATAAAAAGTGGTTTTCCCCTTTTGAAATTAAATTAGGCTAGTTTTTAGGTATGTAGTAGGGTCCTGAGAAACTAGATTACAGAGCTGTTTAGTGAAATGCCTAAATAATTCCTCTCTTGTGTCTGAAGATTATATATCTTGTTGTCCACACTGTTTCTTCAGAAAATGTATCTGCAAAGTTGTTGAGGTTGTTTTTGTTTTATTTTGGGGGCTTGTTTTTTTGATTGGTTGGTTGATTTGGTTTGGTTGTTTTTTTAGTTGTTGCTGTTTGGGGTTTTTTATTTTTAATTTTTTTCCTCTTTTTTGAAAGTTTGTTTGATATGGGGTTTGTTGGTTTGGAATGTTAAGTTCAATTAAATTCTGGAGGGATTAGTGAGTGCAGCCACTGCTAATAAAGTTCAGACACAGTCTAAAGTACAATATATACTAGCTCTGCATCTTAAAATAAAAATATATTACTTGTATACATACAGGTGCATAATAATATAGCTTCAAATATTTGGAGATATGCATGTGCATATGTTAAAGAGTTTTAACCACAATGAATTGTTTAAATTCTCTTTTAATGAGGAAACCTCTATTATGATAAATGAATACACTATAAATATTGACCCAACCTAAAATCCATTATTTTTACCTAGAAATGAAACTGTTAGTTTAGTTCTTAGGTAGAATTTGAGATGAATTAATCTGTCCTCCAGTGTCAGAGTATACTGTACCTTAGTGAAAGATATAATACCTTGATTTAAGAATGTAAGAGAATAATATTTCATAACAGGTTGCCATGACTTAGAACTCCAGTGTTACTTTCTTAAGATCACACATATCACAATTTTATTAAAATGATCAGTAAAATTTTTAATACTAGTAATTTTGATTTTTTTTTTAAATAAGCCTTATCATTTGTAATTTCTTCTTTTAAGCAAAATTTTACATAGTTCTTCCTGTCTTAGAATGTTGCCCAAGAACATTGGCACATTGCAGATTGAAGAAAATTTAAAGTTGATTTGAAATAATAAGTTTTACTTTCATTTAGGAAGTCTGAAAATGCTTCAGTCAAAAAGATGATGTAGTTTTCTCCCCATGAATAAAGACAGCAGCAGTTGAAGTCTTGCAATGCCACTCATGTGAGCATGAGTAATATATGAGCATGCAGCTCTCATTTCTCTATTGAAATTTCTCTGTCTTGGGCTGCTTTATCAACACTCACTCTAGGGAAGAGAGCTAAGAAAGAAAATTTCTGGTTATAGATTCAATGAAGAAAGTCAGTAGGTAAAGCCTTTGCTGACTGCTTGAATTTCAGCACTCTCTGTCTTCAGGAAAAGCATGGGGCGCAGAGCCTGACTCTGGCCTGGCATTTCTCCTTACTAGTGGAAATCACTATCTGAACTTTCTGTCTCTTTAACTCCAGATTTTTCAGCTGCAGATTTGAAAGCAAATCTATGTGCTTCCTTCTGAGCCTTCTCCAGTATGTTTTTTTGTCTCTCCTAATCCTTTGTACTTATCAGCAGATACCAGGTAGTCCTCTGCTCCAAGTAGGTCTGATAGATGTTTAACTGACAAATGTTTGTATCTTTTATCTCTGCAATCTCCATAGATATCAGCCGTCTGATATTTCTAAGTATCATTGAACAATAACCAGCTGATTCCTGTGCCATTTTTCTTTCCAGAAACTACTATGAGCATTTAGCCTCCCTTTTCTCTCTTTATTAATTACAGTGTCATACAAACTCTTTCAAACCATATTGTAACTCCGGGAAACAGAAAATTGTTTTCATAAGAGTTCATGAGCTTGAGTTGTTTTGTCTTTGTAATTAGCATCCAAAGCTTTAAATTTAACCTCTAAATTAATAGCAACTCTTATGAACAATGGAAAAGGCTGCTTAAATTGGTCTTACCAGCTACTTCAGAAATTATTGCAACTTTTCCTTCCAGCTTTCATTTGTAGCAAGTAGCAGATGTCGTGGCAGCCTGTCCAGGAAGCACTGGCCTGTCCAGGCCATTGCTGAACTGTACATTTTGTGATGGAAAGAGGACCTATCTTAAAGATGACTCTGCTCCAAGCAGGAGTTTACCCTGTTTGGCCTTCTGAAATCCCTTTCAACTTGAATCATTCTTTGATTCTATGAAATGCTTAGGTCTTCTAAAACATAGAAAAGGATTTAGAATTTCTTCCTTGTAAATCTCGAGTAAAACTTTCACATATAGAACTTCCAATTATAGTTTTCATTGCAACCAGTTTCACTTCGGTTTTTCAGTAGATAGTTAATGTCTCATGAGTTAAACTTCTGTTTATTAATCATGGTCCCTGTTATTTTATTCAAAATGTGCAAAAGTTAATGTCCAAACTCAGATATGTAATTTCATATTCCTCTATTGAAAACAACTGCTTTTACTCAGAAATGTTGATCAACAACAAAAAAGAAATCTTCATAACTGTTAAATAAAAACTTTTGCTTTCAAATGCCTAAATACAACCTGAGTTTAAGAATACACAACTGAAAATATTGGCTTAAATGGAGGAGGGTTGGTTTGGGTTATGAGTTCTTCAGACTATAAAGACTCAGTAGACTTCATAGAATCATGGAATGGTTTTAGTTGGAAGGCAAATTAAAGATCATCTAGGTCCACCCCTGGTGCCAGTAACAACTTCCACTAGACCAGGTTGCCTCATCCAATCTGGCCTTGAACAGTTCCAAGTATGGATCATCCACAGCTTCCCCGGTCAGCCTCTTCTAGTGCCTCACCACCATCACAGTAAATTTTCTCCCTAAGGTCTAATCTAAATCTACCTGTTTCAATTTAAAAACCTTATCCCTTGTTCAGTCACTACTCTGCCTGACAAAAAGTCTGTCCCAATCTTTCCTATAGGCCCCCTTTAAGTGCTGAAAGGCTGCTTTAAGGTCTTCAAGAAGTTTTGCTGTCTCTAGGATAAATAATGCCAATTCTCTCAGCTCCAGTCACTGATCATCTTTGTGGTCCTATTCTGAATCTTCTCAAGCAGGTCCATGTCTCTCTTATCCTGAGAGCCCCAGAGGTGGGTGCAGCACTCCAGGTGGAGTCTCACTAGAGCAGAGTAGAAGGACAGAAACACTTCTCATCCTCCTAGACACACTTCTTCTCGCGCAACCTAGGATGCAGTTTGCTCTCTGGCCTGCATGCTCACATTGCTGGATTATATTCAGTTTTTAATCCACAAATACTTGCAGATTCTTCCTTCCTTAAGAAACTTTGATTGATTCCTTAAAATGTCTATCCCTTCTGAGAAGTCTTTCTTTTCTTTATCATCCATTGAAGACAAGTCTGTCACCTAGATGAATTTCACTAAACTGTAGAATATGAGAAAATTACGATTTTCATTTAAACAAAAAATAAGTAGCTTAGTAGATCACAGTGTCTTTTCTTCTAGTTAAAAACTTCTCATAAAATTTCTTCTCTTGTGAACATAGGTGAAAAATCACAACAGTTATTCTGCCATGTATACTAAGATATGCAGAGGTCTTTGCAAGTTGCGAGAACAAAAAATAAAAGCTGTTTTGTTCTGTACATTGAATCCATTGGCAAAAGTTTAGTATTCCATAAAAACATGTATACTTTATCCTGTCCTATGCTTAATTCTGTTGGCAGATCACTAGTTTTATTTTCTGTTTCATTTCAGCAGTGTTGAATAGAATCTCAATATGTATGCAAAATTTTGTTTATGAATGCAGTTAACTTTGTAGCTGCTTATTAACTCTTCTGTGCTTCAAAAGTGAAATGAGAATGGAATATTTTGTTGGGGGATGAACAGCAGCATTCAACTTTGCATAAATTTTCAGTAGTATTTCAGTTCTGAAGAAAATTCTAAAGTTACCTTGTACCTTCTGATGGCTTTGTAGTTTTGGTGTATCTTTCTGAATCCCAAAGCATCCCAGAATGAAAAGGTGACCTTCTCTTCTAGAGTGAATCTTAAACCCATATCTTATAGGATTTTTAATGGCTGTGCCTAGCTACATACTTCAGTTTACTGTTATTTCTAGGTAACAGCACCAGATATTGTAGTAGTTCTGTGTTAATGACAAGTTTTGAAGAAAGAGAAGGTCCTGATTCTTTTTTGTCCCTTTCACTGTAATATAAATTCTAAATAGCTCCTTTCATCCAGAGTTGCTCTGATGATCCAAATACTCCTGGTGGTTTGCTTTAAGTTTCTTATCCCTTCTTGTCTTTGACAGAACATGAGATCATCTTTCTTCAAGATCATACTTAACCATGTTTTTTTCCTTTCTTAAAGTCAGGCTCCCAAGAGTTCATAAATAGGGATGAGTTACCTCTTAGTCTATCTGTATTTCTCTATGCCCTATCTCCTCTTCCACAAAAAAGGAAAACCAAATGCAAAGAGATTGAAATATAATAAAAATATATATTTTTTTATTCTTTACAGAAATGAAAAGGTAGGAAAAAAATAGATCACTGAAGTAATCAAAGTAGCCTTTTTAGAGTCTGGATTGTAAGCAAATTACTAACCCTTGATTATTTCTTTATCCAAATTCTATTTTTTGAAATGTGTACATATTTATAGTCATCTCCAAGATAAGAATCTTTTGCCAAAGTTACAGATTAAAGGAGATCACAGCAGATGTGAAGAAGACTCTCTGTTGAGCAAAGCAAGCAGTCAGTTAAGAAAGGCTTATCTCTCTAATAGTGTTGAAAGTCTAGTAAGTCTTTTAGGTTGTTCAGAACAGTGGGGCCTTGCAGCGCTCTCTGTTTCTCATTGTAGCTGCAGAAGGTATTAAACTGTTTTAATACAATTTTTTCAAAGATAACACCTTTTCTTAAAGTGCATTAAAATATTAATACTTAAGCAAATAAGCAAATAAGTTTTATCACCCTAATTTCAGTGATTAAAAGCACCAATATTCATATATGCAGGACTGATACTTGGTATTAGGTTAGTCTTAATAGTTATTTATTGCAGGTAATGTTATTACCAGGATTTCCTTTGTTTGGCAAGCTCTGTAGTGAGAAACTAGAAATTGGTAAGCTGTAAATACAGTCTCACCTTCACATTTAAATGATGTTTTTTTCTATGCTTTCACATCTGTAACCCTGTTTCAAATAGTATTTTCTGCCTTTTCTTTCTACCCCTAAATATATAACTATCCTAGTTAGTACTGAGAATTAAGTTGTCTCAGTACAGTTTTATTATTTGTTACCCATGGTGTAAGTATTGAAATTTCTTTAGTGTAAATATATATATAAGGGTGTCATTGTAATCAAAAGAGGACTCAGAGACCTTTTGAAACACCATGCAGATGGACTGTATGTAATCTATACTGCCATGATACAGCTATATCTTCACTCTGTTAATCAAAAAATATGAAGAATGGAATATATTGACCATATTTCTGCACACCCTTTAGTGTCTTGTGCTCCTTGAGGGCAGTCTCTCACAGTACAGTCAATATTGGTGAGCACAGAAAAGTAGTAGTATTTTCTTGGACTTTCAGAAAATACTGCAAGTCAAATACAACTCAAACAGAATTTTATTTCTAAAATTAGCCTTGTCAGAGGTTCCCTTTTAAATACTTAAAATCTGCTTTCTCAAATATGTGTTCTAGAAGTGTAAATTTAGAACAAACAACACACTCTAATCTGTAACTCATTAATTGTCTCATAATTAGCAGGAAAGGTAATAATATTTAAGAAAACAGAGAAGTTTAATTTCATCATGGCTTAGACTATGCTATTCAAGAAATGCCTTAAAAAATACTCTGCAAGTCTTAGAAGTGGTGTATGGTAGAAATTCTGACTTTTTTTTTCTATAACCTTGCCAGTAGTCAACCTGCAATTTCAGGAAATCTTCAGTTACACTATGGAAGTAGCAAACTCAAAAACTGAAACTTATAAATTCATCTTCTAACCTCTTTATACATCTCATTCTCAGAAACCTAATAACTACTAAATTTGAGTGTTCACCTAATTCAAAAGACTTGCCAATTTAAAAATAAAAACATTCTGTGCTGCATAATAAGTCAGAATATTGAGTTCTATTCAACTTTCTTTAAGAAGCAATTTTGCTGAAAAGTTTTTGCAAAGCAATTGAGACAGTATCAACAAATTACTTATCAGCCAGTGAAAATTCAATACAAACTCCAAATGCCTGTTTCTGGCAGGGTTTTTTTACGTTTGAGAATTAATTTTGTGTTATTTTGATATGAAAGAAATAAATAGGTGTATCTCCAAATTACATAGAAGCATGAAAAGGGAGAAATTTTTACAAAACAGTCAATTCTTTTACACATATATATATATATATATATCTGTTTGTATATATATACATATATATATATGAAAAAATAAAGGTAGTTATGTCAGTAAACAATGTGAGGGAGATTAAGCCTCAAATACAAACAACCTGATATGCAAAGAAAAAAGAGCACCAAAACCACAAGACAGAAAACTGTTATTTTCAGTATTTTGTCATTTATTTTGGAATAAAAGGTGTTTTTCTACAGTTGATTTTGTTCATTAATACAGTTTTTGTTTTTAAATTTATTAATCTCTTTTTTTCCATTGTATTTTAAACAGGCTTTTGCTAAAATAAATAAAGAAATGCTCCTACTTAATAGATGTTATAGTTCAACAGTCACCTGAAATGATTATCATCACTCCCTTTTTCATCACGGCCACATATTTCTGTGCTTTAGAAAGACTGATATGAATTGAAATCTGAGATGTTTCCAGTTTCTTAAACCATTTGTGATATAAGTGATTGTTATTATTCAATGTTGAAGTGTTCTACATATTTCCCTATAAATCCACTAATTAGGTTTGGTAACAACTGTGAAGAGCAAACTATTTTTCCTTTTAATAAGTAACCTAGTATACCAAAACAATCTACAGTACCATATGCCCTAGTTGTCAGTGGTGTTGATAACACAAACTATCAGTTTTGTTAAATATTTTAGTCACTAGCAATTTTTTTTTTTTTTGGGAGAGTTCAGGATGGGAGTTTAATACTTAGGTATAATAAAGAAAACCTACTGGGACAATAAACAATTCTCCATTCTTTTTGGTTGGGGTTTTTTGGTTTTGTTTTGGGTTGGTTTTTTTTGTATTTTCTTCCTGTTTAGCCTTAAATGATAAAAATCACTTTTTGCAATTTCAGACTTTGGTAAGAGAAATAACTGCATCATCTCACTAAAATCAGAAGTAAATTCTATAGCTGAACAGGCTTAGCTGTGTACTATTGTGGAATCAGACATCTTTTGCTAAATAATTCTAGCACCTCACGAATGAACCCCTCGTGATTGTCCCATGTTTGGTACAGAACGACATGGGAAAATCCTTTATAAATGCCTTGGTTTTTACAATGTGTAGTGCCTGCTGACCAATAGCAGTTTGCCAAGCTACATATTTTTAATAAGGACCTATACATGACAGTATTTTCTACATAACCAATTTGAAAGAGTCCCAGTTGATGCTTAAGCTGTGTATGTTTTCTTTTGTTTTTGTTGTTTTACAACATAAGTTACAAGTTGGAAGCACAAAATAGGGATCTGTTTCTTTAGATTTTATTTTTCCTGTTTTGATTGCCTGTTTATGTACAAACTATGAAAAATGGATCTTCATACTGTTTAACATACATCTAAATTATTTGTGTGTGCATATGTACAAGCCCATATTTTGCTAATACACAACTTTATGCATTCACAGTGTCCCAGCTTTCTCATATGCATTAAGAGTTTTAGTGCAAAAGTATGTATACCTATTTTATGAGGGACTGTCAATGATTGTAAGTAACAGAACTGCTGAAAGTGTGACATTTTGCTTTATTTATTTCTAAATAGTTTTGGTTAGTAACTATATGAGCGTATGATAAATTCCATTGTATAGCACTTTAACACTTATTTCTTTACATAAAAATAGTGTATTTTTTGATATTTTATAATATTTATATATTGCAAAGATGTCAAAAAACATGCTTTGAATAAGTATTGTATGTTATGTTTTGAAAATTGGAATTTTACTTTTTTACTACATTTATAAAAAGAAAAGAAGAGTTTTTCTGTCAGGATCTAATACTTTTAAAGGAGAAATGTGTATATAAAATTTTTAAACAGAGCAGTGCTTTTTTAATATGTTCAAGAATTAATGTTAAGCGTATGTATATTATTTAGAAAAGATGATCAATAAATATGACTCTTAATTCTTTTTTGTGTTTATTTTGAACACAGACCTATAATAAGCTATTGACCTTTGCTCAACTAAATGAACATTTTTAACACTGATCATAAATATTTTGTAGTTATTTCTTATGAAGATATTAGTTGCATGTTCATCCATCATGAGATTGATGCTTACATTTTTTCACCTGCTTCTAGATTAAAAAAGATCAATGAATATTTTAGCAGTTAGAATATTGCCAAAAACGCGGTAGCTTCAGCGTAACTGTTGTAAGGTATGGATCACAGTTTGCTGGCTATAAGTCCTGGCTGTAGAGTGGTGCTTTATAAAGTGCCAGAGTAAATGTCTCTTAACTTCTTTCAGACATTGGCCCTGTTTGTTCGTAGACTGATAACTGTTCCTAGTGTGCTCATTGAACTTGCTGGAATTTTTGTTTACTTATAGTTTTCATTTTCCCCAAGAGGAGGAGAGAGGAAAGAATATATTCCTCATGTGGTCAACATATTTTTGAGTATTTATGTGAGTTCACCATCTTGATTTCAAGTCATGAATTTGTTTTTACATGCATAAGCATGCATATTTACATGCATTATTTATCCAATTGACTTTAAATTCCATTAAGTTCCAATGAGTAGGAGAAAGATTTTTGTCTTAGGCATTTTTTATTTCTTTTAATTTTCTAGTTATGTTATTTTGTTGGTTTATTTATTTTTTTAACTGTTAAGTCTAAGGCTTGTAAAGGTTGATTTGCTCCTGAACTGCTTTGTTCCCAGACATTGCCATCTTCCCCAACTACCACCAAGTCCTCTCCATCTGATCCCATGACCACCTCCAGAGCCAATCAGGTACAGTATCATCCTACCATCTACACCATACTTTTCACGGGTGACAGCTTGCAAACTGGAGAAAAAGATATGGTGGGTTAAGGTTTATTCGTTCATTCACATATATACACCCATAACCATAGATATCTAACTCTTGTTAGAAATTGGTAAAGTAAATGGAAAATATTTTGCTTCTTTTAATTTATTTTGGTGGGCTTCGTTAAAACCTCTGATGAAAGCAAAGTATCTTTTTAAATAGTTGGGGTTTTTTTCCATTTGATAAATTGCAAGGATACAAAACTGGTGTGTTTGTAGACAGAGTAACTCTTGGTTTATATATGTTTATGTATATATGCACACACGTATTTACTTCCTGGATCAGTTTTAAGTTATAATAGAATTATCCCTAAACCCACGCTTAAATAGCTGGAATTCAACCCAGGAATGGCAAACAGACTTCTTTATTGGAGAATTTTGAAAGGTGTTTGTGGACAGTAACATAGGGGCATTATTTAAATATAAAAGTATTTTAAATGAAAATTTACTGATAAAGAATGAAGTAAAATTAAATCTCTCTAAAAACATGCTAAACACATCTAAGTAAGTTTAATTCATATCATATTTTTAAATGCATAAATTGTCCTTTAGCAGCATGTTAATTATTCTCTTTTATTTTTATTTTAACTGGAAAAGTTAATGTCCAGTTGATTGTGTCCACAAATTATCATATTTTGTCTTCCCTATTAAAATTGTTAAAATTGCTACATACCATGCTTTTTAGAACTTATTCATGCTTAATAAATACCTATTTATTTTTAATGTACTGCTAATGTACTTTGTGTTTAAATAATGTAAGTATTTAGTATATGCTAAGAGTTCACACAGTCTGTTTCAGTTAGCTGAATGTTGCTATCAGATCTTGCACAAATAACATCAAATACCAGAAAAGTTTCCTTCACAAGCTAATTTCCCCTGGAAGTTAACATTGTTATTAATTACTGATTCGCTGACATTTTGTGAACTGCTTAGAACTTGCTGGTGTATGAAGAAACAATTTAACATGAACGGAAGCGTATTAAAGCATTATACCTTTGATCAACACATGACATCTGTTGAAAGGGATGTCAAATACAGAAAGTAATGGAATTGAGAAAGAAATTGTACAGATAGAGGGACTAATAAGAAAAATATAGATTGTGATATCCTTCACTTCAATTTGAAAGCCTTCTTCATCAGCCTGCTTCCATTCCAGCAACAGTTACTTGGTTTCATCATCATTAAATGACAAAGATAAAATCTTTGCCGACAGCTAGGGATATTTTATGAGCTCTGTTCAGTTTTTATTCTCTCTCTCTTAATTTTAGTATTTTGTCTATTTTAATTAGAAGGTTTTGAAAATAAGAGGAAAGATTATTTTTTAAAGGGTTCTTACTATTTTACTTTTCTTTCACACTTTCTTTTTTTTTGATTATAAGTATACCCTGATGATCATTATTTAGTGAAAAAGGAAGAAGTGCTTTTATTTACAGGAAATACGATTTGATCATGTTGTTAATTAGCATAAGAGAAGCACCTACTTTGCATCTGTTCTATGAATTTTATATTATCAGAATGATAGTGTAGTGTATAAACTTTAAATGATTTTTCAATAGCTAAAATTACTTATGCTTATAGAAAGTTGTTCTATGAGAATATTATCAAGTAATATAGCTAAATATACAGGCTAAGTGAAATGTATGCTTTGTGTCTTGTCTGTATCCCGTATTACATATTTTAATGCATTTTATTCATATCCTGTGTTCAATTCAATTTTCATACAAGTAATCAAGACCTTTTTTGAACAGCATCAGAATTGTATATATGAAGAAGAGTATTGAGTTCCTTAAGTGACTTTTGGAACCGCTTTATTATTAACTATTGAAATTCATACAGGTTTATGACTATTTTATCCCTTCTAGTATTTTCTAGTGATTTCTAGCCATTCCAGCAGGAAGCACAAAGCACATGATAAGGCAATTAAGGCCTTTCTGTTCATTCTAGTGATAAGTGATGTCGCTGGCAATTGTTCCCAGACTGTAGTGGTGATTAGCATTCAACACCAGTGTATCGACAAGTATCTGCACTGCGGCTGTAACATGGAAATAAGTTCCAGCACAATAATCTCAAACCTGTCGGTCGTCATGTAAACACCCAATAGGAGAGTATTAGAGAACAGCAATAAATGTTTGGTTTGATATATGGCTGTGTAAGATGACTCTCAATAGAAAATAACCATTCAGGTATGGGTTTTCTCACAAGATGTTATATTATGATAACATGACAGAGCTTAGTTAACAGGATGGATGTCAGGAAATTCAGTGTTAAGGTGGAAGATGAATTCACAGCACACTCTGTTGTGTGGATAAAGTAACATATTAGGCTTAAGATCATTCAGTTTTCTGTAATATTTTAATCATGAGAAGATGATATTTTATATTAAAGATTAGAAAGGTGATTAAGCAAGCTTTAAGTTTAAATGCTGGGTTGCTGTTGGAGTGAGATTTTTAAGATGGGTTGGAGGACTCCCCCATAAGTCATTGGAAGTAGAGAATTGTCGAGTCTGTGCTTTGATGAGTACAGCTGATGGGAGCCTTGTGCTGTACAAGCATGTCAGCTGTGTTCCCCTGACAGAGCTTGAACAATTTCTAGACATACTTTTTACTACAAGAAGAAAATAGGTCTGCCAACAGAGGTCAGAGGAAGCTAGGCAGGAAATCTGGCTTGTATTAGATCTTCCTTTTAATGACTCATTTTGCCTCCATTCAAATGAGGTCATAACTCCTTTGTATGGCAGTTTCAGCTTTTGATGAATTGTTTTTGGAAAAATCTGGTGTTCATGAACTACTTGTTTTATGATTCTCAAGAAGAGGATAGTCTCTAAAAATGCCTTACCTAGTGGAAGAGAAGTTTATTCAGAACTGTCATATGTTGCATTATACTGAGTTGCCTGGGGCGCGACAGAAACCACTTCACTGTAAGTGGTTTTCTCTTTAGTTCTTTGTTCCAGGAAGTTATACATCTGTCAATATTGTTCTTGTAAATGTCTTATTTTTTTAGTGGAACTTCCTTGGACGTTTATTCACATTAAAAATCCGTACACTGCAAACTTCCCAAGGAAGAAAGAACCAAAGAGGCAATAGAATTAGAGACAATAGAATTTCCAATATTTTTTTCCCCTCCTGTCTGCCTATTGCTGTAACAAACTCAGTCTTTCTATACTTTTAAACTAAGAGCTTCTGTGTTACACCCTCACAAACTTTGTCAGCTTTGTTTATAGACAAACACTGACAGACATATAGCTACACTGTTCTGCTGATGCCCCTGGAGCTGGCAGAATAAAGCTTTACTTTAGCAGGAGGAGGAAATCAATTTGACTTCTCCAAAGTACTCTTCAAGAGGTAATTTCATCTCTAAAGTGATAAATAATGCACTAAACATCATATAAAGCATGCTTGTTTTTCCTCTGTAGTACCTTGTAAAGGTACAAGTTTTAATACTTACTTTAGTATTTCTATAATTAAACTGTTTACATACTTTTATTAATTCACAAGATTATTTTTTCTTTTTATCTGCCTGCTTTCCTGATGTTACTCTGATTTTAGAGAGATAAAAATACAAAGCTAAGTTTTTATTTCTCCTTTGGCTATTTGATGTGTACTTGTAAAGGACACTTGTAGGTCTCCTTCTCCAGTCCTCCATTTTTCCATGGAATTGATACCACTGCTGACCTTTGCTACTGGCTTAAGAGAATAAAATGCCAAAACACACATTCACACTTATTAGTGGGTCAGGAGAGTGAGGGGTAGGAGTCCTTTTCCCTTGCCTTACAATTTAGATAGGCTTAAGCTTAGCAATAAAATAGGATTTATCATAGCAAACTTTGAGTCAGTAACTTACTATATAAACCTTTTATTTTTACTTTTTTAAAAGCACTATTTTTTCCCCATGGCATTTTATTTTTTATAATTATATCTTCTATTTTGTTGTTTTGTTATTGCACCTGAAAGTCTTATTTTATTATTTAGTACAATATAATATAAATTTTGTGGAGTGCAGATAGGTATAGATTTTGTTCATTCAGTCCTCAAGTTTGCTTTTTTTTGAGCATATCTATCTCATCTGGTTGCTGCAATATCTGTAATAAATAATACTTTTCAACCTTTTCACATGATGGGACTGAGCCAGTGTTCTTGGTACTGCCTGTACTCAGCAGGTACAGCACAAGCATATGGCTATTAAAATCTTGGTATTTGGAATTTGTACTTTTGGCTTCTATGATCTCTTTATTTTATTCAAAATCTATAGCTTGCAATGTGATGTAATAGTACACCTATAGCTAGAGATTGGGAGATTAATTGATTACAATTTAATCTAAATTGTAATGATCAATGCACTTGATGTCCCTCTCTGACTTTAAAAACTGCCCTATTCCTGTTTGTAAAATTGCTTGCAGAAGTGTCATCTTCTCATTCATCACAGAAAGGTAGAATCTGAAAATAGAGGCTGTCTGTAAACATACTAACATCTCCTAAAGGGTTGATGAATTCATATTTGATATGTTATTTGTTGTGGGAGGTGGAGGAAGAAATGGGAAAGAAAGCTTTGTTTCAGTCTTCTGTTATCATTAAGACATGGATTTTTAAAGTATGTATAATATCCAGCATCAAATGATAAATTATTTTTATCAGTACTTTAATCTTAGTGCACAAATACTGAGTTTTAATGATGAACCCAGGATAGTCAATAGCCAGCGTGGGTCAGTGAGATATTATCTCAATTTGCCTTTGAAATTTGACGTGAGGCTTATTTAAGATACTGTGTTCTGGATATTTTAACTTCACTATTCTTCTATTTTTGTTTCCCTGATTTTAATGTCAGTTGTTACAGTACTGTTGAGAAAATCTATTTTCTTTTAAGGTCTTTCACATATTGACTAATGCTGGATGGATCACTTGATCTTTCCAAATCTTAGTACCGTGTATTAAAAATAAAAGTCAATATAAAACTATTTAGCAGTCTTTTAAAAGGTGCTATAGAATTAAAAATGTAGTATAACTTTAATTTGATTACTAGGAATATTTGCTATAGTAGTTCTCTGAGATAGCAATTTGACCTTTTGTCAACCTCTGATTCATCTCTGATAAATACAACCATTTTATTTACATCCACATGATGCTGTCAGAGGTCTACATACAAACCTAATATTCTGTTTGAAAGAGACTTTATCTAATAGACAGTGTTTTATATGGACCATCACTAAAGTATTTAGTACACCATATTGTTTTAGTTTAATAAGACAGAGTTCCTTTTTTGATTACAAGTTGCCTGTGGCACACTGTGGATAGCACATAATAAATAATGTTTGAGACAGTATATGTAGAAAGGACTAGGAAGAATTATTCTCCTCTTCACATGAGAGGATTCCAATAGAGGTTCCATTGTTTTAGATGTAACCTTTCCTACTTCTTTTCAGCTGAAATCCTTCATTTCATGTCTGAATTCTAAGCAGAATTAACCTATACTCCATGGACTAACTGTAGACTTTTTCTTCTGGTTAATGTTAATACATTACTTGTAATATATTTCTCTTGTTCTTTAACCACTTTTTTCCAGTATTTTGCAGTATCTGAGCTCAGTGCTTGTTTGCATTGTTTCCTTAAGAATATATATATATTTTAGATTCTACCGAGATGTTTAAATAACAATTTAAAAAATATTATATGCAAAACAGTTTGGGGATTTTACTCTTATTGAGCGTTTCAAATTTTCCCCTTGGAACAAGTTTGTAGGTAATAATTTGGGTTCATATTCCTTACTTGTTTCCTTTCTTCTCTCCCACTCCACAAAAATTTTAGGGGCCACTGTTTACTGTTCCTGTCTTAAATGTAGGAGAAATGTCAGGAACATTCATGAGAAATGGGGAAAGATGTAGATTCTCACTGCTAAGTCTCTGAATACTACTGGCATGTCATTCATAGGATGTCATAAATGATCTGCCAGTTATAGTCCTGTAAGTAAAAATGTGATTCCATGTTCCTGGATCTTGTTTGGATTTTATGCTTGATAATAATTAGAATCACTTCATTTCCTATTTCATCCCCCCTTCAAAAAGGTACATGTTCTCAATATAATGGACAGAATTACTATTCCCTTCTATTAAAATGGATAAATGTCTTAAATCAGTATCTCTTCATGTTTTGAACTCCACCTGGTTGTTAGATTTTTGTTGTTTTTCCCCCCATAGACAAAAATCAGGAGGTAAAAAAAAAACCTAAACAAACCACAAAACCCCCACATATAAAGTAAAACTTAAAAAAAACAAAATGGGGGAGAAAAAGTATGTGGTTTTGAAGATTTAGATGATTTAGAAAGCATAAAAATCTTAGTGTAGTGTGACTTTATGAAGCCTGCTCTTGGTTCAATTAATTTATTTTTAAATCATTGTTACTTTGGTTAAGATGCTGAGATCATTACAGTTTAAAGTACACTTATGACTTTTGTGGGATTTATTCACTTTAAAATATTTTGTAGTGAATGTAAAAAGATAATGCTTTTTTTGGATTGATTCCATTTTGTTTAGACTTGTAGGGTTATCATCATCTCAATGTATTTGAGTTAGGAGTTAAAAAAGTTCTTCACTGTAATTTAAGATGTTCTTTCATTTAAGGATATTCGTAGATATGATATATAGGTTTTTGGCATTTTCCCATGTCCCCATACTAAGAAAAGGTCCTATCTGCTTAGGAAAAAGGATCATTAAACATATAAGAGTTGGAGAATACACATTTTTCTCTTTGCCAAAATATATGATGAAGGTTTTCAAATGTCCTTTGCAAAAGGGTATTTAATTACTTCGTGTTCTTTGTTCCATTTTAAGTATAATTCCTTTATCAATAAAAATTAAAATAAATAGTACCTTATAAAATTCCAGATATATCTGTATTCAAGTTCCATCCCAAATAAGCTTGAGTGAAAGTTGGTAACGTGTTACTCTGTGATCTAACCAAGGTTAGCTGTGACTTTGAGTTCTTAATACTCAGATTGGATGACATACAGTTTCACTCAAAACTTGTATTGGGTGAAAAATCCAACCAACCCTGTTCTCAGTTATACAGGCAAAGAGACACTTAGTGCCCTCTTCGCTGTTTGAATGACCCAGAGAAAACAGAAGATCAGACCAATTTCCAGAATGCAGCTCTGGATGATTTTGTTGTTTCTCTGCTGCATAATGTATCAGCCACATGAAGGTTTGACTCCAAGTTTTCAATTATTTGGAATTTAATTTAGTGGCTTTTAGGGAGTTCAGAATTTATATAATCAAGGGTTGTATGAGAATGTGGAAAGAAAGATTGAGCCTGTAGAGCTTATTGTCACACCAGGACAGATCCCGTACAGCAGACTGTAATGTAGAAAAGGCAATACCATGTTTTCCTGTCAGATATAAGTTGAGTCAGACGTGATTAGGACTGGCCCTAGAAGATCCTACCTGGGTCCTGCGTTAGTTAATGGGGGTTTTTGTGCTACCTGTTTGGTATAGTGCAGCACTGAACTTTGCTGCAGGTGGAATGCTAGATGCATTGTCTGCTTTCTGCATGCTTTGAGAATTCAAAGATGAGATGGTGAGAAGTCATAGATAGATGTGAGACAAACCCACCATTAAAGTAGGTGTCTGCCTGATTTGAGTGAAAAAGGAGTGTTCTTTGTATACAAATCATAGAAGCACCATAGGGAATAAGAGATAGGAGGTTTTTCCTCTTCCAGAGGTTAGCTGAATCTGATGAGACCTTGGCCTAAAGCATTGCACCCTAGATTTCAGATAGTCTATATCAAAACAATGTGTAACTGCACCTTATTCAGTAGTATTATCCCCTAGTTTTTCTGCCTGTAGTTATTTTCACATTTGTTGAGTTTGGGTTTGGTTTTGGTTTTTTGGTTTGGTTTGGTTGGTTGGTTGTTGTTTCCCTGAAAGAAAATTAGACCCAGTGCAACTAATAGCCGATACTAAGAGGCATAGTTTGCAAATAGTGCATCAATGGGAGTATTGTCACTGTAGACTCCAAGCCTAAGAGTTCACTGGTCTGTCACCTCCCAGTGATGTACATTTGAATTTTTGCAGCCTTGAAGAGTATTAGTCTGGGGGTACAGACGGTCTGCTGCCTGTTTCACCTTCTGTTTTCCCCTGCTTCTCGAATGGCACCTCAGTGAATGCAGCCTTAGAGATCAGTCTTGCTGGACTATTTTTTTCCCCCTTACATTATTAAACAATAATACACTTCTACATAAATTACTCATTCAAGTGAACTTACTACCTGTGACTTGGATGGGGTTAGAAAAATACAGTTTAGATTTTTATTTCTTTAAAGTTTCTGAAAGCCCACAGTTTCTCTGCAGTGTAAATTCTTCTTTCATGTTTCTCAGTAGCATAGTACATGACCTCAGTGCTTCTCAGCTTTTTATGGTTATCTTATTGTCCACTTAACAAACTTATAAATGCAGTGAGAATTGATTGACTTTATTCTCTTAATAGTTATTGTAATAACAAGTAATTGTGATAGCAAATTAACAGCTGCCCCCTACCCATGAGATACTGAAATGCAGTCTCCATGTGGACTCTTTTAAAGTGTTACAGTTGTGGAATTAAACTAGTTTATGAAATAGATTAGACTACGATTAATGGCATTCTATAGTAAAAAGTACTGAACAAAATACAATACCTCCAGATTGTCAGACCTGTCCACACATATAATTGATTCAGAAAAAAAAAGGAATCAAGTCAAAAGATAATCACTTCCTTGCAAAAAATTTATTCATAAGAATAAATTTTAAATGTTTAATAAAACAACTGTAAATATTGTCTAGAACCAGTATTACCACAGTTTTAGGAACAGAAGGAAATAGCAGATAGCTGTTTGTTAAAGACATTTTACAGGTTGCATTTCACTTGTATGTCAGCATTTAAGGGGTTGTTTTATAGAAACTCCTGATTTAATTATGTCAAAAGTAATTAGATAATTAATGATGCACATTACATTAGCACTCACAGAAAAGACTGATTGGCTGTACACAATGTATGTGTATACGCCGATGGTTGTCTTTACTGCATCCAATTTCAAAGTAACCTGTAAGTTATGCCTACCTTACATTAACAGGAACACAGGTGAATCAGGGTAAGAAAAGGAGAAGATTGCAGCTTTGATAGGATGAAAGTTCCATTTTTATATCCAAATCTATGATGTTTATTTAGATATTATCTATTGCAATAATTTGTGTATGTTTTATTATAAAAATATTTTTTAATATAAGGATACCTTTCTTTTATGTTTATATTCACTAAAGAGTCTAGTTATAAAATGTGTTGAGGCTGTAAAATGCCTTAAGTACAAATGTTGTTATTGCAGTAAATATTTCATAAATGTTTTTATATTGCATAGCCTATGTGATATTCAGTTCTTTTTATTCACAATGAAATTATTTATAAATAGTATGGAAATTGCATATGCCTAGTGCTTGTCTATAGACAGTTTGCCTAATGAAATTTGTCTCCCATTGTATGAGAAATATCACCCAGAGCACTGATATATGGAAACAATATCGTTTGCAAATATGTGGTGTAACAATAAATATATACAGTTTTCCTACTCAGCTATGCATGTATGATCTAAATCCAGGATCTTCACATTTAACAAGGAGGATGCAATTTTACCTTCAATTGTCTCTTGTAATTATAGGGATTTTTTATAAGCTAAGTTGACTTTGATAACTGACCTCAGTTAGCACCAATCAAAACTGCTTCTGCTAACTCAAATAATTGGTAACTTCTGTCTTGTCTCCACTTATTCCAGTACTCTTTTTTTTTTTTTGTTGCAGCAGTAGTTACTTGTGGCTTCCTTGTGGCTATCTTGGTTAAACACATATAACTAAAAGTTTACAAGAGTTAACCAAGAAGTAGATATACTTATAAACTAAAGATATAAATCAGCTGGGGTGCATGTTAAATTCTAAGCCAGCCAACTGCAACTTAGTTGCAGTTAATGATATATTTCCTGAGACCTACAGCTTGATTTTACCTTATTCTTGTTCTCTGATCCTTCTTAGAGACATAATGTCAGACTCTGAGAGGAAGGTTTTTAATGAATTATCAGAAGACTCTATTAGCATTAGAGAGCTATGGAGTCCTGTAGTGCTGCTTATTAAGTTTGGAGACATCACAGAATCCCAAAATCAATTAGAAGTCCAACCAATGATGTAACACCACCTTGTCAACCAGACCATGACACTAAGTGCCACCTCCAGTCATTTCTTGAACACCTCCAGGAATGGTGACTCCACCACCTCCCTGGATAGTTCATTCCAATGTTTAATTACCCTTTCTGTGAAGAAATTCGTTCTCATGTCCAGCCTGAACTTCCCCTGGCATAACTTGAGGCCATTTCCTCTTGTTCTGTCACCAGCTGTCTGGGAGAAGAGGCTGACCTCCCACCTCACTATAACCCTCTTTCAGGTAGTTGTAGAGAGCAATAAGGTCTCCCCTGAGCCTCTTTTTCTCTGGGATCCCTCAGCTGCTCCACATAGGACATGCTCTCCAGACGCTTCACCAGCTTCGTTGCCCTTCTCTGGATATGCTCTTGAAGTGAACGGCCCAGAACTGAGCGCAATACTTGTGTGTGGCCACTCAGCCATACACCCTTTAGTGAAACCACACTAAGGAAGCTATGTCCTTTTTTTAATGAAAATTTCTAATAATTACTCTTTTTCATAACCTAGAGAGACATGGTTATCTACATGTTTTCTGTTTAACTGTCCTCCATTTCTCTTTTGAAGACAATTTTCAAATCACATCCATGAGATAGTCTTCCTAAGAATTTCATGGAATAGCTCTTGCTACACGACATTCTATTTTATTAGTTAAGGACTATTTAATACAGAAAGGATCAAGCTTCTGCTGCTGGTTGTCTTTTGCAAAGCCAGGGGTTCAAATTAACTATAACCCTTGGTGCTGTTAATCTTGCCAGTTCACCTAGATAGACCAGGTGCATTTTGCAGAAGCCAGATTTCCTTTTCCATCATCTTTATTCCACCATATTTATTTTATGTGTATTGATTGATGATAGCATAAGTTGTATCTTTCATTTTACCCTAATTTTGTGATGTTTGAGTAAAAGTGCATGTGCAAAACTGGTGCCAGGTTACACCAAGATACACCATAAAAAATTCCCTGTTCAGTCTTTTCTTATCTCTATATGTGTAACTAAATATAGACTGGATATGAAAGATATTTCTCAGACCAAAGTTATATTATTTAGATTACCTAATATTGTTAAGAGCAGAAATTTGGTTTCCAAGAAAGGTTGGAAAGTACCTTGAAATAATTTTGTAACAGAGTGTGCATTTTATTCCTTGATTTTGAAATGAGGACAGCTTTCATTTGGTCTGTGTGTCAGACTTATTTTTGACCTGATTGCAGCTGGGAGACTCTAAGACATGATGGACCTGGGAGGAAGTGGGGGCTCCACTCATTGTGTCTGTAGAGAGTACAAATATGTGCGTGTCTTTCATATGGACTCTTTTGGATTTGTTTTACCTTATTGTTTTTAAAATCAGCTGAACTGTAAGAATATGATTTAAAGAGGCACTGCTGAATAAGTAACTTTTATAGCGTCTACTTAAGCTGAAGCTGTTCACTAGATACTCAGTGCAAGAGGACTTTTTCTACTTACAAGTAAATCAAGTATTATGCATTCTTCTGTAGCAGTATATATTTACAGCAGAGTAGTGTGTGTGCATATAGAAGTATCTACAGTAGTGATATATATTCAGATGGGTTTGAATTTGCTTCATTTATTTATTTTTATGTAAGTTTTTCTATTAAATCATATGTTTGTGGGAATGGTGAGAAGGACTTTTACTGTTTTGTGGTGTTTTGGGTTTTTTTTTTTTTTGATTGTGCTTAGCTAGATAACATTTAAAATATTCCTCCTTTTAAAAGCTATTTGGCTCTGCCATCTTATCATGTATTTATATCTAAAGAAAAATTGCTGTTTTCAGTAAAGAACTCATAAGAAAAACTGTATTTATATAGCTCTTAGGAAAACATTTTGTCATTATCTTTGTGCCATTTTTCCTTTTTAATTTTCTTTTATAGCAAGAAGCACCATGAAGCTATACAGAAATGTCTGTAGGGGAAAACAAGAATAAATATGCTCTTATTTTCATGGACCTGAGAAATTAATGGGGTTACCACAAGGATTTTAATTTGTGTGTGTCTCCCCTTCCTTTTTATGGAGAACAGAATAATTACCCCAGAATTTTAATTACAAATAGTGTAGGAGGGGATATTAAGGTTTAGTATTATTTTATTTTATGGCCATGAAAACTCAAAGGTGTTAATTTAGACAAAACACATTCATCTAGTTACACTTTCTTATACCTCCTTTCAATATCTACCATTTTTTCAGTCCCACAGATTCTCACTTAAAACTTCAATTTTCAAAAGATCAGAATATGGTAGCTGTAATAGCAAAATTGGGGACTATTTGTGAGCATGAAAATATTAAATATGGAAATAGTGTATTTTAAGGAAGGGACTAACAACTGTCATATTTTCTGAGCATTTTGATTCTTTTGAGAATCAAAAACCTGTTGATATCCATAATGATAAAGGTCCTCCTAAAGTTGGTGATCCAACTCTCTCTTTTGACCTCCCACAAAAAGATCTCGAAGAGCTTTGAGCAAGAAAGAAATGTCCCTTTTTTAATGGTCATTATGAATCCTTATTTTCCATGCCATAGAATTTAAATGGTTCTGTTGATTCACCTTAATTCCATATATTTTAAAAGAGAGGTCTCCTGCAGTTGACATATAGTTGATAACTTAAATTTTGTTCTGAATTGCCAAATGAGTGCTGAATTATTGTGCTACACATCTTGTAGAAATCGACCGTGGCAAAGTTCCTCTGAAAACAAAATAAAACTCTTAGCCTTATTTTGTCCTGTCAGTCCCATAAATAGGTAGATTAATTTTAAAATGTGGTTTCCAGAGACTGATTTTCAGTATTCTTACCAGTAATACTGAAACATGATTTCATATTTGGATGGAAATCCTAAATTAATTTAGGAAAAATTTAGTACGCTGTTAAAATAATGTGATCTGGCCATCAATGTCAAAACATAAAAGTCTCAATGTATTTCTAATATCCAGGGTTTAGTTTTTCCAAGCTTTCAAGTTTTAGTCAGTATCAATGAAAAGTGTCATTGACAGAGAAATGGCAAGTCCCTTAGCACATTTCTATTGGCTATCCTTTCCTCTGAATTTAATTAAGTGACATAATTACAGCATACAATTTTCTGTATTGATTCTTTTAGAAGAACATAATTGTTTATTCTAGACGTATTTATCAAAGTTTATACTGAAAACTGGGCACTGTTGATAGCTGTGATGCTTTGTAATTTTAACAGGGTATCTTCATCTTGAAAACTTCTACTCCAGTCAAAGGGATATTTAAAGATACTGTTAGTTTTCTCTTAGACTTGCTGGTCCATGGCCATTAAAAAAAAAAAAAAAAGGAAGCATCAGTCTCCTTGAAGTCGACGGAAAATTGGTTCCTAAGTGCCTGCTCATAGGCCACCCAAAATTTATTAACCTCTTAGTTTCAGCCATAGGATTTCTTCCAATAATCGCTTCTCATCAAGTGTAAGTTTTCTAGTTAAAATACAGCATGTCATTCAGAGCAAGTTTATGGCTGATCTGCTGCTGGGGAGTGCATGTAGAGCTCATGCATGCAGCCTTTTAAGGACTCTCTTGAGGAGTGCAGAAATGTCCTAGTCATCTATGTATTTACCTTCTGAAGATTTGTCAGGAAAGTAACCGGCGTGATGCTTCTTTGGACAGTGAGTTAATAGCTAGGAGGAGCCAAAGTAACATCTACAGATCCATGACTGGGAAAGCAATAAAAGAAGGGAGGCATGCACTTTGGCCCTCTTTCTGTCAGGAAGAACAATTAACTTTAGAAACTGGAGTGGGGTTTATGCGTTCATAAGTTAGATCCTGTCTAATGTAAAACAGCAGGAGTTTTAGTGATACCATAAGTGAGGCATATTTGGTTTTAAAATAATGTACATTATCTACATTTTTTGTCAAATATTTTGTGTTTAGAAATGTTTTTTTCAGCAATTCCAGTAATGAAATTACATTATATAGTTTCTTTCAGTTAGAAGTATCCCAAATTGCTGTACTCAATAGTTCTGTAAATATTCATGCATTTGTGAAACCCATCCTTGACTCTGTGGAGTGTTGGCAGGTGTTCATAGAACACCATGCAACAAATTACATGAGGAAGAGAAAAAAAGGGAAATTTTAGACAGGTGGAGGGGAAACTATGGTGCTTTTAAATAGAGAATAGGGTTAACATTCTACCGTCACTGAAGGTTTTAGACAATACTGGACAGAGCTGTTAGTATTCCTGCTTTCTGTTTTTTTAAAAGATGCTTCATCTGAACAACAGCACAGCCAATATGGATGTCTGATTTTCTATGTATACTGCATTCTCTGCAACTGAGTGAAAATCTATTAATTTTTTCTCTTGTGTAATTTAGTATGTAACCAGCTCATTTTTTTTTAATTATAAAAAAGTGAAAAGTATAAATGAAGCTTTTCAAAATACATTACACTTCTTTGCAAATGTAATTTGAAACTCATGAAACATTAATGCATTAAATATGGAATGTTGTTTTTATGCTACTGAGAAAAAAATTAGAAAAGTTAACTTTCTTCTCTGTGTTATTAAAACTATGTATCATAGAGAATTCATGGAGGAGTTGGTTTACTCCATTCCCACAGTTTTGAATCATGTTTTCTTTAGGGATACTTGTGAAACTGCTCAGATTTTTATGTGTGCATATGTGAGTGTAAAATTTTAATAATACTTTCTTCAGGACTAGATAATTTTATAAAATCAGCCACCTGTATAACCAACATTGTTTTAGCAATTATTCTTTCTGTGTACACAACTTGTCTGTGCACACATTCTTCTTTTGAGAGAAGAAGCCTTTTTTCTATTTATGAGTTAGAGCCTGCACACACTGGTGACAGAAGGATAACTAAGGCACCAGAGAATATTTTTCTTGTTTCTTTAAACATGATTTGCTAGTTCCTTGCTGTGAGAAATTTGCATTCCAAATTACATCTTCAGTTAAAAGCATGAAAGAAAAATCTTAATGTTCCTACTTAAAAGTGGGCAGATTTGTAATTAGGTAGTTACTAAAAGAAGTGGGAGTGACTTTTTTAAGTACCTCAAAGAGTCAAGGTTTAATATCAAATGCTAATTGAAAAATAGTATTGATTTAAGCCAAAGGAGCAATTTGTGCAAAACATCCTTACACAGTCTTATCTCTAGTAAATATTTCTCCTGCTTAGTTCTGACTTTCTAAGCCTTGTGATTTCAGATGTAAATTGTTCCCGAGTATTTAAGTAGAAGTTAGGTTTCTACTGAGTTTTTGAGACTAAGTTGAAATGATAAATGCAACCTCAGCTGAGAGAGGTGGTCTAAGAACTGGAGCAAAATAAACACTTGTGGTAAACAGTAGTGTCAGTATCAGACCGAAATCCTCCTGCAGTGTATGGGCAGATAAAAACAAACATTTTAGAATATCTATTTGCTCTGTCAGTTTATTATATTTGTAATAATCTAGTGTGATTTGAGACAAAACTCATAGTTGCGATATTTTTTCAATGGATTAAGTTAACCTTGAATTGTCTTGAAAGAAACTGCAATTATGAGGTCAGAAATACCACAAAGAAGCAACATAGGGAAGTAGAAAAATTATATTCGTCTTGGAATAATTACAGGCAAAGTATGTGAAGGGAATACTACAGGTATATATACTGCCTTTGATGAGAAGAAAATCTTATGAACACAAACATGAAAAGAAAAAGAAAGTGCATTATGCTGAGGAACAAAGTAGCAGCTAATCTCTTCCTATAATCCATTGCACTTGTTCACACAGTATTTCAGTTCTAGACATTCTTTTGTAGGAAGACAGAAACTGAATTGGAATGACAGTTACAGAATTTAAACATAGGGAAGATGACAATTTATGGGCTAGTTTTATTTACATTATGATCTAGCTAAATTTACAAAGAACTGCTTCTCTTTTAATGGATGTGTACCTATTTTTGTAAATAAGTATCAAGCAAACTATTAAAAAAAAGTCTCTAAAGATGTCTCTATTCCTTCTAAGCATTTTCTCTAAAGCCAAAATGTATAATCTTTGAGCAACCAGAAATTTGTTCAGTAACAACTCCTCTGAAAAAATAAATTCGTATTTCAGCATATGTATGATTCCGATATGGAATCCAATCCAGAGATATTGAAAATACTGAGAGAAATTCCAGTAACTTCCCTGAGGTTATGTATGTGCAATAAGTAGAGATTTGCTGTGTAAGGCTGCTGTTGGAAGCTGAGCCTGACTTGAACAACATCTGTCCACAGCCGCCTGGCATGGCTGCCTGCTGTATACATGAGATGACTCATGACTTTTCAGCAGCTTGTGCTGCCTTGAACTTGTGGTTCTCAGTGGCTCTGTAGCCAGGGGCTTTCCAGGAGTTGCCTGATACAACAGAGCATGGCTGTGAATTCTAAGTGCATGCAGGCATCATCTTGCCTGTAATGTACTTAGTTGTCTTTCTGCTTGATTTCAGTGGAACTTCTATCACACCTTTAGTTGATTTTTCTCCCAGATTTTTGTTATACTGCCACTTCAGTTTAGGATGGATGGTATGGGACTACTCACAAGCCTGCTGTAGCAGTGTGTTTAGCCTTCCACACAAAAAAATCCTAGGTGATCTTACTCCTCACTGACTATTCTCTACAGTAATTGGAGTGTTCAGAACACCTTCTCACCAACTCCAAGCCTGTAGTCACATGAGCAGCTAAAATAGCATGAAATTTTGAAACATAGAATCCAGAGGCCAGAGGGAGTTTTAAAGAGTTTAAAATAATTGATGAGCAAGAAGACAGAAACAAAATGAAATAGAATGCAGCAATTTAGAGTTTTAAGGGAATTCACTTATTTGCTTTAGAGAGACTAAAATGTAGAATTGTGACAAATTAAGACAAATTTGTTAGATTAGATGGGACCTTTTCTGTAAAGTGTTTTTTTGTCAAGAAACAATATACCGACATTAGACAAGTAGTTGAAAGATTTAATAGAAGGAAAAAGAACAACTGTTGCAGAAAATTCATGGAATGAGTTATAATTACACTGCTGAAAATAAAATAGGAAAAAGGAAACCTGAATAATAGATAAAAAGGATCCTTGGTTCATTAATCTTTGTGCAATCTCTTAGAAACACTTCTGTGAGGTGGAATAAACAGAGGCTGATGCATTTAAATATTTTCACTGTTGAATTGTTGGGGGGATTTTTTGCAAGTTTTGATGCTATTTTGTATAATCAATAATATTTCTCTTCTGATGTAATTTAATTCAGGCATGTGTCATGCCAGCGTGGACTTTGTATTAGCGGGGTGTCACGCAAGGTACTAGTTTGTGATTGCCATTCCCCCAATTCTAGAGACTGTGAGGAGGGATAATATAACCAGACCAAATGTCATCAGAGAGAAGGAGGGCAAAGAAATAAGGCAGTAGGAAAGTGAAAGGGTGGGAACCTTGCTATGGGTAGTTGGAGGTGTTTGCATGAGAGGAGTGGGAATGAGAGTTGGAGTGATAGGACATGGGTAGTAGTGCAGATTTGGTCATGTTTCTGCTTCCCATGAAAATATTTAGCATGTGTTCATATGCATTCATAGCTGCTCAGTGCAGATTATCTCTGTGCAGCACTGGGGAGGATGAGAAGTGGCAGAGCATAATCACCGAACATCTGGCATTCCACAGTAGATGCTATTCTGCTCACTTAACTGAGCTGGGACTTTCAGTTTGGTAAATCAGGACTTTTAGGCAATTCTGACATGATATATGAATGCAGCATAGGGTTATGCAAGTGGGCTGCCAATAAATGGAAAAGGATTAGGGAATTAGCTGATACCGAGTTTAGGGGTCTAGGATTTTTCAGCATGCAAGGGTGAATATGAACTACTCGTGGCAAAATTTAAAAGCAGTTTGAATTGTGTCTCTGGACACAGTGGCTGGGATCCCTTAAGTACCAGTCCCCTTCCTCTGAAGGGCAGAGTTGCATCAGACTATGGATTTCATCGGGAACTGAGGGCAACAAACTGCTCTCTGGTTTGAGCCCTTCTTATGCCCCAGGTTTCTTTGACCTTTGTCAAGGCTTTTAAAGACACAGTCATGTTTCACTGAAAGTGTACACAGAGGAATTGCTTTGTTTCTATTATATTTGTCATAGTTGGATTACTTTTGGGGTAAGAAGTATTATACCTTTTTGAGCCTGATTTTGAACTTACGGTAATGCAAATAGGATGAGAGTGATGCCTGTGGAAGTAATGAATTTGCTTTGTGAGTAAGCAAATGTCATAATTGCAGTCCTTAATTTTTATAAAATCTATTTGACATGAAATAAAGGTTGAGGTACTTCCATTTTGTTTCTTCCTATAGCATTTGAACAAAATAAATTACACATGTACGCTTATTCTTATGCATATGTAAGCTTATGTTCATAATTGGTTTGGATACTCACTCTCCTTTTTGCAGCACAAATTTGAATATAGCCAGGAGCATACACATAAACCTGGAAACCTAATCTTCCTGCATGGTGAAAGATACCATTATTGGATAGCTCAGAGCACTTATTTTGGATAGGAGTTAGGTTTCTCACTCCTGCATCCAAATCAGTTTCTGAACCTGTTATCTGTAAAAGGAAAATAAGTGCACTTTCCAGTTTCCCTGACAGACAAGGAGTTAAGTACTTTTTAAAAAGTGGTGGTCATACAGGTAACAAAACCAAATAGATAATATTTGATTTTTCAATTTCTTAATTTTTTTGTAGCATTTTATACCTTTTAACTTAGTGCCCATATGGATTTTAGGATTCAACAGAAGAAAAAAAAAATATTTGCAGTATCTTTGTTCTACTGGCACCTAGACCGCTGTGGTCTAATATGTTAGATACTGTATTATTATACAACACAACCAATGTTTGCCATAAAGAGTTGATATTCCAATATATAAACAAGAGAAAGATCTAGTGAATACAATAAATAGATGGAGAGTTACAAACTGGTAGCAAGATTAATATTACCTACATTTAAAAGAAGTTCCTAAATATGTTTTCTTTTAAAAATAATTATCTAAATTTTTAAATAAAATTTTAAATCAGCTGTTGCAAATACAGTAATGTTACAACTGAATATCTCAAAATAATACAAATGTTGCTCTTCATTTCAAGAAGAGAAAAATTGCTTGCCTTTTAAGTAAAATGTGTACAGATGCATTTACATTTTGTTCAAACTGAATTTTCACTGGAATTTAATGTTTTTATCCTAATATAAAACAGATGCATACTGCCTAATTTTTTTAATACATATATATTTTAAAACTATGTCCTCTATATTAATATGTGAAGTATTCACCCTGGCAGGGGTTGTATTTGAAAGGACATTATTGGTATATTCCTAAAATAATACCATTTAAGAGAGTTGCCAATGAAAGAAACAATGGTCCCTTTCTAAGTCAGATATTTAGAAAAGGGTGTTTTTATTTACTTCAGAAGCAGACAAACATATATTAAGCCAGAAAATTAATGTTTTCTTTTTTTTTTTTTAAATGCATCATAATTTGTATGTGGTTTGTAATGCTAAATACAAAAGCATATCTGGACAAGGAGGGAGTGGATGATTAAGGAGAAGGAGATCATTCTTTCTCTTTCCTCTGATTAGACAGATAATTTTGCCAAATACCTAGAGCTGTTAGTGTTGAACCTAATGAACTTCTGTGTGTCAAGCGAGAAAAGTACCAGGTTCTTGTTGAGAAAATCTTTCTTGTTGCATAAAGAAGAGTTCCTTTTTAACTTTTTGGCTGAACTATTGATTTATTTTACTATACCCATTCTTTAAAATAATCCCAGCTACATAACAGTAAACTGGATTTTCATATGTTGCATGTGTAGCTATGATATTACAGGTGCAACAATACATCCCTGACATTAAATATTCTATTTACTTATGAAATCACGTGTGGTTATGAGAGTGTATTTTTGTACCTTTTTATGTTTTTAGGTTTTTCACTTAAATTTACATAAGCGCCTATGCCTGACTTGATCAGAACAATGCACATTGGTTGTCTAAATCTCCCACAGAACCTGTTAGTATGTCTAAAACCAGTGGAGGCAAGTAAATGTTTTCTATAGTATTCAGCACAAAACTATAATGATGAAAGCTGTGCAGTGCTGCATTTTTTGAGTGTTAACAACAACAATGAAACAAAACAAAACAAAAAAAATCAAACGCACCTAGACAAAATCCCCTAAATCGATAGATTTAGCAAAAATCTGGACAATTGTTCTATTTAGCAATTAGTTAATGTATTTTGTATCTAGAACCGAAATGCCAAATCAAAACTGGGAATTGTTTTTCTTGTTTTCTTTTTATGATAAGAAAACTAAAAAAAGGTTACCTTAAAATTACCAAATACCTTGAACTACTTTTAAAATTACTAGGAGGTGTCCTGACTTAAAACTTAGTCTGCCTACAAATACATATATGTAAAACATTTCGTTATGGATTTAAGTATATACACAGTGATGTTTGTTTTTATAGGATTATTTAATATATGGGTGGACTAAATTTCTTTTCAATACTGTACTTTCACGTTACCTTTAGAATGTCAGCACCTGATAATTTTTTTTATTTATTCTATAGAACATGTTCTGTTTTGATGTCAATGAAATTCTGAAGAAATTAAAAGCTATGTATATAATTTAAAACAATTCAGTGCAAAATACAGTATGGTATGTTATTCTTTTTCATGTACGTATTGTGTAAGTGGAAAATATCAATCTCAACTTTCTAGTTGAGAAACATTTATATTTTTCTGGATTCTTAATGATACGATTTTTATGCTAACATAACCACTGGAAATATCTAAGCTTTTTCTAGTCTTAAAAAAACTTATTTGTAGGGCATATATTTTTGTTTGCAATTAGTTTGACTTTATAATGAGGCAGTAAAATGAGAATTTTGCTAATAAGATTTAATTGTATTTTATATTGATTTGTTGCTGAGACTTTAGATAGAATTTTGGTGAAAGGATTGAAAAGTGTTACCCCTAGACATATTCCACAAAAGTGGGATGAATAAATATCTGAAGGCAAAGATACTAAAACCAAAAGTTTTGTAAGATAAAACATCATATTAATTCAATGTCCTAAAATAGACAGTGCGTTAAAACTTTGGGACACATTTGTAAAATGTATATCAAAAACAAAAGCTATGAAAAATATGTATAAATATTGAATTTTTATCCTGGGCATCATTCTTCACTCATAGCAGTAAGTCAATAGGTAATGCATTTATTGACATTAGTTATTTTGTGTCAGTTTGAAACTTGTTTAAACAAAAGGAAAGGAAGGATTTATAGGTAAATAACCTTTGTTTGATGCCATTTGGTAAACTTTTTAGATCTACAAATGCCATGTTTTATTCTTTCAAAATCTCAGCACTTAGATACTCTCCTGCTGAATTTAATTTCCATAGGCTGAATAATAATAATACACGGTATCAGATAATGAATTTCCATACAGTGATGTGGGTCACAGGTTAAAGAATCAAGAT